>NW_027437556.1:600000-757819 GCF_965140245.1 Athene noctua | reverse complement strand
GATACAATTTTACATGGATGGAGCAAAAACACTTGATATGGAGTTATATTCGGGAAGAAGTAACTGCATGGAACAAAAGTTGTGTGTTTGTTTTCATCAGAGTGTCTTTTCAGTCTATTAAAAACTTGAGATACAGGTCGTGCTTTTAAGTAGGTAGTTTAAAGAGAAGTAATTTAAGCTGAATGCTGTGGTCACAACAATAACTTCCAATTCAGTATTTGAAGAAAAAACCCCAGTCCACTGCATATTTTCTTTACATTTTATTAGAGCAATGGTGAAATAAAGGGGAATAACGTATTTTCTGCCTCACAACATTTTATATACGAATGCATTTTAGTCACCAGAACATTGAAGATGAGAGCTGAAGCAAAAGCTGCAGGACAAGTCCATGAAGAAAATGAGGCTTTGGAAGTCTGCCGAAGCTGCAGACTTCGACAGAGTCATTACACCGCTACAAATCAGTCTGTTTTGTTTGACAAACTTATAACAAAGTAAGTGGGCTTTTTTTTCACCATCTTGCAAAAGTACTAAAATGAGCCTTATTAGCAAGCCTTTGTGCTATGGCATAATACTGGCTAGGGACTTTCTCCTTTGGACAGCAGAAAAAGGTGCTACTCGTGGCAGCCAGAGCTAGATGTGTTCAGTGGTTAGGCTGAGACATGTCCACGTGCCCCTATGTAAACATTCCGTGCTACCATAGTTACCAGGCTAGTAGGTTCCACCACGTTCCGTAACTTGGAACTTTCTGGATCTTTCTAAGACCTGGTAGTGTTCAGCTGCTGTGGACCAGGTAGGGTCTGCTCCTCCTCCTCCTCCTATGCCCCTATGTCCTGTAATTGTTAATATACGGATTTATATAAGGTGGGAGCCTTTTTACTTCACAGCCAATCTGTTTAACCGATTTTTGGGGGAATACGTGCTTGTGGCTGTTTTAGACTTCCAGACATGCAAGTGTGTGGGGGAGGCTGTCTTTGGAAGGTGCTTCATTTGTAAAGACTCTGGGCACAGTTTACGTTTAAATTACGTTTAATTTTACGTTTAAAATCCCAGTCTGTTTTGGGATTGCCAGGTGCAGAGACCTCTTCACAGTAGAGCATCTCTTATGTGTGGACTGGGTGGATTTGCATGTTGTCTTGTGAACCCAAATGATCACTTTATGTTGTGATTTTTGGTAGCTTTAACTTGCCCTCTGAATCAATTTTCTTAGCATCCAAAGTGCCTTCTTAAATTTTAATTAACTTTTCTTCCATGCTTAATGAATATTTTTATAATGCTTGGTTAAGTTAAGCTACTGAGCAAAGTTTTATACAGCAAGGGAAGTAGTCCTAGTGTTTCTGCTTGTCTGTCAATGTCTTAATTCTCTTTGTGAAGCCCAGATGGACATTGTTTTCTGAAAGGTTTGTCAAGTGTAACAGCAGCAGCATGTTTTTTCCAGCATATATCGTCACGGAAAATCAACTTGAACCTTAAACTACGGTTAAGAGAAGAATAAGTAACCTGTTGTCTGAGGAAGGCTGTGAACTAAAAATGACAATGCTATCATGCAGAACAACTTAAGTGTTATTAAAAACTGCCATAATTTTTTTCTGATGCTATCACCTTCAAAGTTCTTTTTTTCCTACTAAGCCAGACTTTTTTTCAAACTGTTTAGCTAGAGAAAATAAACCTGAAAAGAGTATATGTTTGCAAGTCCTCAAAGCTTGTTCTTAAATCTCTCTATGCTCTTGCATGTCAACTTTTTATCTTAGTACTGCAGAAGCAGTCTTGAAAAAAATGGAGAAGATACGTAGACAGCAAGTGATGGAAGACTGTGAGATGTTCCGCAACACAAAAGTAAGATATTAATTTAATTTACTATTTTTGTATCAGCAGTGTATTTCACATAGGGAAACTAGTTGTAATTTTAATTTAGCTGAAATAACTTCTTCCAAAGAGTAGTGTAGTCTAAAACAACATTTATTTTTGCTCTGTAATTATAGTATAATATCTTTCTCTTATAGTTATGCTACAGATATGCTCTAAGGGTGGAGGGAATATCTTCTTCAGAAGCCATGAGGTGGCAGTGAGATGCTGAAATCCATGTCTTCTACTACACTTTCTGAATTACCTTACGAATTTTGAATAGACACTGTTACAAACAGCTGTTTTAGGTCTTGGCTTTTCACTTCAAATCTTACTGAAAAATTAATTCATTGATGTTTGCTTCAGCTATGTTTGTTCTTGTGCCAGACTTGCCTGGGAGCTGAAGTACTCCTCTGTCCCTAGAGGAACTTCTGTTAAAATTATACACAGCAATCATATTTTCTATGTCTTATTTTTGCTCTGTTAAATTAAGTTCTTGCTGTCCTTTTGAATGACAGGCACTTCATTTCTTAAACATATTCATAGCCTACTTTTGTACTGTTTTATTTAGATCTGAAATCCTTTTTTTTTTTTTTTTTTCCTAATGAAACCATAATTGTCCCTAGTACTTTGTATATCATCTCTGAAATGCCTGTATGATTTTTTTTTGTCTGCTGGGAGATGCTTTTTCTTGTGTTCTGCCACACTCTTGGATTATTAATCTGTGACTGATTGATACACTTTGGTTTTGTATCTGGAGAAGTATTTAACTATCACGTGTCCTAAGTCCTATTTCAGAGCAGAAATTCTTGTCCTGAAATCGTGAGTGCCAGAATGATGTTCCTATTCTCTCTTCTTGTACTTAAATTTCATCTTTTGTGTATATGGAGTACCTCGATAGTGTTAATATAGAGGCTCCAAATATGCCCGTGTTAGGTTTTCTGCATATTTGTGACTGATCTTTCTTGTTTCTTTTAATTAGGGAAATCTTGATATTTACTCCCAAGGAGAGGAAGAAATCCGAACAGGTGGCAAAGAAATAGATGATAAGCCAAATGACATTGTAGGTTAGTTCTGTTTTAGATTTTCTTTACTGTGCTCTAGCCAAAAGCCTTGTCTTAAACAATTGAGATGAGCTGAACTACTGGGTGTTTGTTACCTCTTGAAACATTCTGTATTGTTGTTGACATTACGAGCCATAGTCATGGACTCTAGGGCTGTAGCGTAGTGTTCTCAGATCAGGTATTCAGAGAAAAAAAAAAAAAAAAAAAGAAAAAAATCATTGCTTTTGCAAAATGCTTGCAAGATAAAAGGCAAGAGATGGCTGTGGACAGGTGGGAATACAAAGAACTGAACGGTGTTGCTCCGAATGAGAAAGAACGATCTTGCTACAGCACAAGCACGACAGTTTTCATGGTTTTGAACAGCACAGCGAGAGCATTTTGTGGAAGTCAGGTGGGCTGCCAGATGTGTATGGAAAGCTCCTCCCAAGTGTGAAGATCAGCAGGGGAGAAGATAGACGTGTTCCTTTTTGTGTTTATCAGTAGTCAGTGGAAGCTGCTGTCTGGGCAGTTAGTTAGGAGCTGTCATCCTGGTACTCATGGAAATACCATGAGGAATAAGGTTAAATTGTAAAAGGCCATCTTAACTTTATGTTTGAAGTGAGGAGGGGAAGACTTTAAGGTTTTAAGGAGAGTGATAGTTGTGATGAAGGCAGTCAGTGCAATGGCCCTTGCAGGAGTTTTCTGGGTGGAAAAGGAGGGGGTGAGACTGTACTTAAGAACAGAAGAGAATGTGGCAGTAGTTGAGCCCGTCAGTGTTAGATTTTGTGATAGATCTCTGCACACCCACAAGGGAGCTCAGAGGGACAGTGGCAGGAGGGAGAGTCCAAATAATACCCTGCTGGGCTACTGCCAGGGCCATCCCAGGGCCATCAGCCCATCCAAGTCCTATATGCACGAGCCCAGAGGAGCACAGGGGTGCACAGTGAGAGGCAGGGACCCAAATCAAGAAGGAGCAGCTCCCTTGTCTGGGCCCCTCTTGGGGCTGTCCCAGCAGAGCCATCAGCCCCAGTGTGCAGGTGTGAAACCCATCTGGATGAGTCGTTGGGAGCAGCTCTCCAAATGACATTTTGGCCTAAGGGATTACTGCCTAGAGGTGGGACATATTGTAGGATGCAGGGGAAGAGCAGTTTGCACAGGACTTATTATGGGATCTTTAGGGCAGGAACCAAAGGCAGAACAAGGGAGGGGTTGGGATAATTTCAGGAGGAACAAGAGTGGGAAAGTAGAGGGGCAAGAGGATAAAAAGGGCTGGTGACATGTCAACAGTTTGCTGGTCAGCACACTTGACTGATGGTGCCCTGCACCTGATCACCTCTCTGACCATCAGAACTTGAATAAGAGATGATTTGTGCAATAACCAGTGAGGGCAGTATCTTGTACATGTTACACAGACTGTGTGAGACCTGGCGATAGAACCTTACACTGGCAATAGAACCTTACAGAAAGGTTCAAGGTAAATGTCCAGGTGTCATTGAGCCCTGGGGTGATCTTGTTCCTAATCACGAACAGGCCTGAGAACAGTCCGTGGCCTGTCGTTAGGCCTATGATTAGATCTGACCTAGCCTGTGGCTCCCGATCAGACCTTCATGTAGAGCAGTGAGAGAACACTTGGAGCCATAGGAGTGGTCTGGTGAGAGGCTGACCTAAAGAAACCAAGGTAGGACAAGGCACGAACAAAAAGAAACATTAGGTATGCCAAGGCCGTTTGACTGGAGAGGGAGAAGGACAGGGGACTCATCATTTGGAGATTAGGAGTTAGGAGAATATCAACTCACGACTTTAGTAAGAGCAGCTTTAATAGAAGGCATGGGCATTCTAGAGGGAGGAACCGTATGGCTTGGTTCAGGTGTGTGGATCTCAGGCAGTTGGGCAGGAAAGACTTGTCCTTGTAGGTAGTATGTGGAATGGGAAGTAAGAGTGAGGCAATTAGTTTGGGATCAAAGTGCAAACTCTGGAATTTTAATTTAGGAAAAATCTAAAATGTAATTCTATAAGGAAAAGCATGCCAGGAAGGAGTGGGGCAAATATTTCAGTGCTGGTGTAAAGAAGATGAGTGGAGCAAGGGGAAGGACTAGAGAAGCAGAAAAACAGAGAAATTCATGCCTTTAAGAGGAGTATTGGAGTATCAGTGGCTGGGAATGGTAGTGATACCAAAACATTTTTTCAGTTTTCCATGTGCTGTCTATATATCTTGTGTATTACCTTGCATTCAGAAAGCAGTGCAACCTTTTGGGAAGAAAAAAAAAGGGTAGTTCTTTCCAAGGAATGAAATTCACTTACCTGTAGCGAGCGGGTAGGTAAACAGAGTGTGTCCATTCCTCACATGGTGTACAGCTATGAATGTGAGAGGTTGTTATGAATGTTAAGAACCTGCTAGATAATGATACTGCTTTTTTGCACTCTTACCATCTTTCATGAAAAAAACTTTGTTACTTTCCAGAAGCTAGTGGCATGAACTGTATGCCTTCAACATTGTTTTCTGATTGGGGAAATTCAAACCATTGTCCATTGCCCATTGTTGCTCATGTAATCTGTGGCAGAGGCAGCATTTGGAGCTAGATTACAACATGCTTACTCTTACCACTGTAGAGTATTAAAAACATTTCCTTGAAACACTTTCTCAAAAGAACAAGACTTTCTGAAATAGTGGTTTTCATAGGAGCTGCATCTTAGCTAATTGAGATGACAGAACTGTTGGTGTTAAGACTGATTAGAAGTCACCCAGCCATTGGTGCAAGGGCAAAACAATATCTGTTTTCATGCTCCTCTGTGTTTTCTGATTTCTGGCACGTGTTTTGCATAAACTGGCCTTAAGGTGTTGCAGGTTTTCAGATCTATTGTGTCCTTAACATTAACATAATAGTAGAACCTGTTAGGCATCTGTGTAGTGCATTTTTTAATCTAATTTGCAACAGTACTTAAAACCCATTTAATGTTCTGTCAATCAATGTACAGTAGTTTTATCGGAAGAAAGCGACGCGAAAGGTGATGGTGAAGACACTCAAAAGCGTTACAACTTTCGACAGAGGAAAACTGTTCAGCGCTATCAAGCTCCGATGGCAAGTACGTTATATGCATAGTTCCTCTTCAGACTAATTTCTTGCGTATGAGTGAGGTTTTGTGGAATGAAAATATATATACACACACTCCTATTTACATTTCTTACCTTCATTCTGCAAGTAAATTTTATTAAATACATGTATCCTGTGCACATGATCTTTCTTTGCCATTTGTCATACTTACTGTTGATTTTTGGTAAAAAAATTACCTACATATCCTTCGAAGAACAGTAATTAAACACACTTGATAATCTTCCCCTTGTGTTCTTCAGTTCTCCTTAAAAAGCAGGTATGTGTTTTTTCATTTATACTGTGCACTGATTTACAAAAAATGAAATCCCCTTCCCAAATCACTTGCAACTTCTTCTGAAATTAGAGATGGGTGAAACACATCATGTTTTCTGCCTCCTTCACTATCCTGCTTTCTCTTAAACTTGTCTGTAACATTGTTCTAAATTCTTTGCTTTCAACAGAACCGGAAGAGCGTAAGATGTATTTTTCAGGCCAGTCACAAGGGTCTTCCAGAAGAAATAAGAGGTTGGTGTATAGTTCTTCTATAGAATAGTGATAGTTCTTCTTTATCAATAGTGCCGTCAGTCACATTATTGAATGAAGCTTTCAAGGGTTTCTGTATTGGTGGTAATTACAAGTTAATAGTAGGATTATCGATGTGGTCTGAGGGTATAAAGACAACGAATGTTGGGGGGGAGGCTATACTTTTTATTAGCCATTAGATTTTTTAAAAAGGGATTTTTACTGCCTTTTTACTGATGCTACCTTATCACTGATAAGGTGATTATGGAGGTTGTGGCAGAGATTGTGGAACTGAGATTCTTTTATTGTGGAATTGAAGCCAGCATATCTGTCTGAAAATCATAGACTATTTAATCTTGAGGGATACAAATTATTTTCTTAAAATTGATGATAATAGAGGGAGAACCTGTATGGAAGTTTTAATTTTTTGTTGATCACTCAAATACTGATTCCTCTCTGGAATCAGTTAATTTTTCCGTAAGAAACTGTTCTTAAACAGGAAAAGTGCTAAATGAGTTTATAAATTGCAATAGTAATGACAAAGGGATTTTGGATCCTGTAACCGGTTAGAGCATGGAGAATGGGGTCTCTTGCTAGATAGGAAGCGCTTTGTTTTGCATCCTTGAAAGCAGACAGTTATGGAAGGAAGGGGTTTTGAAGACAAATTTTTAAATAAGTTAAAAAGGATTATGTTTCCCAGAGTGGATACATAATGCTAAGTGAGGTTCTGTTTGTGTGTGTGAGAAAGATTGGACAAAATGAGTAATCTGTTTATGAAATTTTGTGAACTGGTTAAACATTTTACCTTCCAAAGAAAAACTAAATTTTGCTGTCACAAGGAAAGTCATGTAATGTAACTTGAAATCAGATTCATTCATAAGAGTGAAACGATCTGGAAACTTAATAGATCTCAAAGTAAATTCTGCGATAGAATTCACTTAGATTTCAATATGACTTAGTGCGTACTTCAGTTTGGTTACTTGCTTGTTTCAATGTATGCAGACGGAGACAGGCAGTCCACGACAGTGATTCCTCATCCTCATCGTCATCTGAAGATGAAGAGCAGTTTGAGAGCCATAGGAAGAACACCCATAACAGAGATTTAAGAAGGTTAATGAAATTGGAGAATCTGGGAGGAGTTTGCATCTGCCTAACTGTGAAATGTTATCCTCTTCCTCTTGTGCACTTTCTAAACTGTCGCAATATCTAATCACATCTGTTGATAGTGACAACTGTAACTGGACTCTCTAAAACTGGATTTTTAGAATTGATTTTTAAGAAGCAATTTGATCTCTAGGTGGGAATGGTGGGAGGAACACTTATATCATGTTTTAATTACTGTGCTTTACAGAGGTTTATTCAGAAAGAAAACCACTGTAAAAAAAAAAAAAAAAGTTATAAATAGAGGAAATGACTGAGGTTTTCTTACATAACAAATGCTCTAGAAGAACTATTTTAATGACGGTTTAACAGATAAGTTTTCAGCCTGATGTCTTTCAGACCTGTGTGTCTTCTGGCACATATATCGTAAAGTCCTCAGCAAGTCCCAGCACTGGTGGACAGCCTTCATCATGTTAATCCACACTGAAATAAGTATCCCCTTGGGCTGTAACTTTTTGAATGTAAAATCTTTAAAAGATGTCAGTGTATTTTAGGGGGTTCTTCCATCACACGAGTCAAGGTCAGTTCATGGTCTCCACGTACAGCATAGCTGTTTCTTGCATTCATACTGGCGTGGATATTCGTAAGTGCTAAGAGTTGTTAAAATAATTAATGCTTTAATGTCTGGAGTGACCATTTTCCTTTATTTACTTATGGATATTAAATGTAAACCCATTTGAAGGAACATTTAACTATTTAGGAAGTTTCTGGTAATTCGTGAGGTTTTTGTGCATTCGCTTCCCATCATTGTAAAAGCAAAAATCTTCTAGCTGCATCGTAAGTTAGAAAGCGCCTTTCTCTTTCTCCTTAATTCAAAACAGGTGTCTTCCACTAAACTTTGGGAAAGATATGTTGAAGAGAATTCACAAGGATCGAATGAAGATTGGAACAGGTCTGTCTGATGGTGATCCAATGCAAACAGATGGTCTGGTAAGTATTTTTAGTTCATTGTGTCAGTGAATTGTTTACAGGGCTTATAAAAGCTTTCAATAACGTGCTGTCTACAGCTACCTTGGTTAACGGTTTTTCTCGAGCAATTTGAAACTGCCCAGAATGTTACATTTGTGCTGACATGTGATTTCTGATGGAACCTTATTGTGGGTGCAGCTTTCTTTAACATGCAAAAATGTGTTCTACTGAATTTATTTTTAGGTACGATTTGATGGTGTGGGTGGTCTTTCTGACCACATTGCAGCTTTAAAGGAGATGGTCATTTTTCCACTGCTTTACCCAGAAGTCTTTCAGGGATTGAAAATTCAACCGCCAAGGTAACAGACATTGCTTGAAACTATAATTCACTTGTTTTCCGTAGAATATTTGACTGAGGTATCAATATATTTACATGCTTCAAAATTTTCAGTGATGTTGATGAGGATTTTAGCAGTAGCAAAAAGTAATTTCTTGAAAATGGATAGAATCCAGAATACGTGTGGGCTCAAAGATTTAGTTTTTGGTGAGAATACACTTTAAAGGTGTCTTGCCTTTAAAAGGTGGCGTTATGTTGTTTTTGAGTGCTATGTACAAGTCAGCTTAATTAGTTTACAAGCAAGGAGGAGTTAATTATTGGTAGTCATGTGTGTTGCTTGGAAGTCGTCCACTTGTCTCTCCCACTGACTCTTTGGTTGTGTGGTTTTTTTTTTTTCAAGTGCTCAAGTAGCAATTTTACAATTGATAAGACTTGCAACTAGAACCTTGCAGTGTGTGTTTGTGTTCGGGCTAAAATAAGAATGTGTCCACTTCTTATACAGCTAAATTAGTTCTGCATTATGAGATGAAATTATTAGAGATCTAGTTGTTAGCTTTATATGCTCTTCGTCAGCAAAACTCGATCACGGACATTGAAATATGACTTTAAATTCTTTGCTTTCAGGAACTTAAAACTATTGCAAATAATCAAAATAAAATCTCTCAGTGTTTTGCTTCTTTCTTCATTGGAATTCTCTTGAAAGAGCAGTGTATTAGTTTTTTTAGATGAAGAGTATGTTTATCTGGAAATGCAGAATATCCTCCCAGCTTTAGAGTTCCTCCTCATTTATCATCAGCAATGGATGGTCTGGGAGTCCAAATCCAGTAACTTAAAGCTTTTTGAAGGAGAATGAAATGCTTTACTACCAAATCTTGATTCTTGTGAAAACAAGAATGAATATGCAGTGCATCACTAAAAACTGAACTGGTGATTCATGTTAGAGCCCCGTCTCATCCTTCACTGAAGTTTGTTCTTGTTTGGTTCCCCCGTGCTGTAACCACCCCTGTTGGTTTGTCATCAGTTTTGGAAGTGTCCTTGTGGATCTTTTCTCAGGGTTTTGTACATCTGTGTTATATTCTTTGTTCATTTTGTTTGCTGCCTTGTTGAATTGTGCAGGAACACAAAACTTCCATCCAATTTGTCTTTTCTCACACTTCAGCTGTTACTGCTGTTGTATAGATGAAATCTTTTATTTAGGAGAGAAGAGTTGTGCGTTTTAGGGATGGGGGTTGTAATGTTTTTTTTCTTAAATCTTTTTTTTTTTTTTTGTAATTGCAGAGGCTGCCTATTCTATGGTCCGCCAGGGACTGGGAAGACACTGGTGGCTCGTGCACTTGCTAATGAATGTAGCCAAGGTGGCAGGAGAATAGCCTTTTTCATGAAAAAAGGTGCTGACTGCCTGAGTAAATGGGTGGGTGAATCTGAACGAGAGCTTCGTATGTTATTTGATCAGGTAAGGTTGAAATGTGCTATGTGTTCTGAGCTGTAACTGTAATTTTCTGTGGTGAGTATTTTTAAGAACAGTTCACTCTTTTTTGTGTTTTGTCAGTTCCTTCCACTAAAATGGGATTGCCCGTGTTTCCTTTTTCAGTGGGTTTTTTTAGGGGCTTGAAATCTTGAGGTGTACTGTGAAAGATTAATAAACAAGAAAACCTCTCAAAGCAAACGCCCACCCTCTGCCACAAAATAAAACAAAAACGCACCACCAAACTTTCCCCCCCCCCAAAAAAAAAACCAGCCACAAAAAGGGTTTCAAGAGGCAAGAGATATGAATCATAGAACAGAATCATTCAGGTTGGAAAAGACCCTTGGGATCATCGAGTCCAACCATCAGCCCTGCTCCACGAAGTTCTCTCCTACACCATATCCCCCAACATCTCATCTAAACAACCCTTAAACATATCCAGGGATGGTGACTCCACCACCTCCCTGGGCAGCCTATTCCATTGTCTGACCACTCTTTCTGTGAAAATTTTTTTCCTAATGTCCAGTCTAAACTTCCCCCATTGGAGTTTAAAGCCGTTCCCCCTTGTTGTGTCACCTGTGAGAAGAGACCAGCACCAACCTCTCTACAATGTCCTTTCAGGGAGCTGTAGAGAGTGATGAGGTCTCCCCTCAGCCTTCTCTTCCTCAGACTGAACAGTCCCAGCTCCCTCAGTCTCTCCACACAGGATTTATTCTCCAGGCCCTTCACCACCCTCATTGCCCTCCTCTGCACTTGCTCCAGCACCTCGCTGTCTCTCTCGTATTGAGGTGCCCAAAACTGGACACAACACTCCAGGTGTGGCCTCACCAGTGCAGAGCACAGGGGGACTTTCACCTCCTTATGATATGGTGGCTTTAGATCAGAGGGAGAAAGATACAGGCTAAAAGCACGGTCATTCAAATTGATAATGGAAGCTTGCTTCCAGAACCTGTAATTGAATTAAGTCCCGGCTCTGTTCTCAGTGGTTGCCAAAGAGCTGTAAAAAGTACTGGTATGATTTGTTTCCTATCACCCAGTCTCAGGGGGGCTGACATAGGCTGCTGTCTTCTGTTACTCATGGCACTTACTCCATTTGCTCAATTAGTAGAGATCCCTGATGCTAGTCTGAAGATCTAGTTCTAGTGACCTTCCAACCATAACGTTTTTCATGCATTTTCTCTTTAAAATAGTGCTGGTTTACTTCTGTCAGCATTCCTGTGTTTTCATTCCAGGCCTACCGGATGCGACCTTCAATTATTTTCTTTGATGAGATAGATGGTCTTGCTCCTGTGAGGTCCAGTAAGCAAGACCAAGTTTACAGGTAGTACATTTTTTGTACCTACGTAGAAACTGCTCGATCTTTGTGAAAAGAAGATCACAACCTATTTAACTTTGTGACACATTCATTTATCCTGAAAACTAGTAATACAGTGCTACTAAATTTCCGTTGATTTTTAAACAATAGTTGGAAACAATTCACTAAGCTTGAGATCAGCACAAGGCTTGTGTTACCTTATCTATTTTTTGTATGTCTTCAAATGAGTCACTAATCTGTTAAAAATCAACTAAAAGCTTATCCTTTTGGGGTGATCATTGGAGAAGGCCATGTAAAACATAACAGAATTTACTAAACCAGTGAATTAAAATTATATCTTCCTGTTAGCTCTCTTGTTTCAACACTTCTGGCACTCATGGATGGCTTAAACAGCAGAGGAGAGGTTGTGGTAATCGGAGCCACCAACAGACTGGATGCCGTAGATCCCGCTTTACGAAGACCGGGACGCTTTGATCGAGAGCTCCTCTTCAGCTTGCCAAATAAAGAGGTAAGAACTTAAACTGTCTTAATGCTAATGTAGCAGAGTCCATCTTTATAACAAAACCATGTAACAATGCAGTATCACTGAGCAGTTAAAATCAAAACTGGTTTTGTACAACGTGGACGAAAGAGGGATATCTGGAGAGACTGTCTTGTACTGTGGAGGGCAGATCTGATACTTGAATATTTATGATTAAGTTCTGTAATTAGTTCTGGTTTCACTGTGACCAGCCAAGAAAATGGGATGCTTCTATCAAATGTTTAAGAAAGATTGAATGTATGAATTGGCTACAAATTACTGCTATCTCATCTTGGAAATGAAAGAAATGGTGTGCACACAAGAATTTCATTTTTGATAACAAAAACCTTAACCAGGGTGCAGGAGTGAATGAAAATTTCCTGTTGCCAAAGCAGTTCATGCTTGCTTACTTATTTAATTCACTTGGGCACTTTCACCCTGAATTGTTCTTGCTCTTGGTTTGTGAAGGGGTAGCAGCTCTTCTGTGTTGGATTGTTCCCAGGCTGGGTATCCTGGGAGAGGTACTTATTAACAGGGATTTGGACAAAGGGGTGAAGGACGCTGCACAGGTGGAGGGCTTGGGAAGCTTCTAGCTCAACGGTGATAGCTAAGCAATGAAAGTATTATAGCAACCAAATAATAATAATATCATTCTAATTCTATTATAATTATTTAATTACAATATTATAGCAACCAAAACATATTGAAAGGGTGACGACAGCGTGCAAAACTGGAAGGCTGGTTTTGTGTTTTCCCTCTGGCTGTCACTGACACTTCTTTTTCTTTTATTAGTGCTTTTTGGAAAAAGGATAAAACACTTACTGGATTGAAGGCTGGTGAAAGTGCACTAAACAGTGTATTTAAAACAAACATGTGTCTCCAGTTTTTACCTGCTCTCAGCAACAGGAGAGGGGGCACCATGAAACAGATCAAATATGCTACTCCCTACTGTGGAAATCTAGAAATCTGCCCTAATTAATCTATGTACCAGGAAATACTTAAATGAAAGTCTTGCTAATTGGAGATGAGGATAGGCAACATTTGACACTTTCTGGATCAGTGACAGTAGTTTGAGTCATAATTATTATTCTTTGTTACAATTGTAGCAATTTGAAATGTTGTGCTAGGACTGTTTTCCTTGAATGCATCTGCAGAAAAGCAAATTTGATGAACTAATGAGACTGTCACCATGAAGTTTTGCTGAATTTGAGAGAATTTTCTTTGGTCAAAAATCTCTGTTTGCAAATAATTTAGTTATTTTTTCACTAGAGGTTCTTCCTTAGGACCATTAGGTCTTCTACTTGTGGAAACTTACTTTTTATGGAAGCTATAAATGCATTAGATTTCACTGCAGACCCCCAGGAAGAGTTTAATGTAACAAGTTGAGAATGATTAAATATTGTGCTTGAAAAAGCAGAGAGCATATTAACTGAACTTTAAAATTCTTAGAAGTTTAGTAGAGAAGAGAATTATTTGTATTATTGTGAGGTTTTTTGGGGTTTTGTTCTGTGGTTTTGAGGGTTTTTTTAAGAAAAAACCTGGGACAAACTAAAAGGCAACCATTCTGTTTCCAGTCTAGAAAAGAGATTATAAAGATTCACACGCAAGGCTGGAACCCTAAGCCATCGGACAGGTTTCTTGAAGACCTAGCTGAAAAATGTGTTGGTAAGTTTGAAAACTAAGTGAGTTACTGTATGTGACTGAGCCCCAAGGAATCTGGGCTTGTGTCAGGCTCTACCCCAGCTCTTGTGCCTTGCCTGCAGAGTGAGGCGGTGAGGCAACTGGCACGTCTTGGGAGCAAATAACGACAATGTCAGATGCTTCTTTTCTTTTGATTTTATTTTGTCTGTCAGAATGTTGAACGGGGTTTGGGCATCTTCCTTGGGAGCAAAGTTTTGACTGTGATGCTGCTTCATAAGTGCAGGATATCAAGCTGCAAACCACATAACAAAATTTCTCCGCAGTGCAGTCACTCTAAATTCTCTCTTAACCAGTTAATGTTGGGCTGTATACAGAGTCTTTCAGGGTTGCACTTTAGAAACCTTGGCCTTTACTTCTGTGTCGCCTGAAACTGACCTAACGTGATTCTTGTTTTGTTTATTAGGATACTGTGGTGCTGATATTAAATCGTTATGTGCTGAAACTGCCCTCTGTGCTTTGCGTCGCTGCTATCCTCAGATATACAAAAGTGATGAGAAACTGCAGTTAGATACCAATTCTATTAAAATAACAGCAAAGGATTTTGTCGTGGCTATGAAGAAGATTGTTCCATCTTCACAGAGGGCTGTGACTTCACCTGGGCAACCGCTACCCCCTATTTCAAAACCACTGCTTGAAAACACCCTAGCAGAAATTTTACAAGCCTTACAGAAAGTATTTCCCCATGCAGAGACTGCACTAAAGGAGAACCAACAGCAAGGTACAGCAAGAACATCCACTTTAAAATTCTGCCAGGGCAAAAGTTCTGGTTTGTGCAGTCAACATAGGCAAACCTCTCAGCTGTAACGATAGTAGAATGTGATAATATGCATGTGCACAGTGCTGCATGAGAGCTGTGAATGACTTGTCGTTTGGAATAGAGCGCTGTGTGTTCTCTGCTAGAGCACCCTGTTTCTGACAGTAGCTAACACGGTATTTGTAATTTCTAGAGATGGATCTAAAGTTTAATGTATGGGGCACCTCTTTCAAAATAAATGTGTAAATGGGGAGACAAGGGTATTTTTACATGAATGCTTCTAATTCCTGTCTGAAGACTGTCAGGACCACAAGACAAGGGGTTTAAGCTAAATACTGGTTTAGGTGTCATGACTTTTAACCATAGTCTCTGAATTGAAATGTTTGTGGATCACACTGTACACTTGCACGTGAGATCAGAATGTTCTAGGAGTGGATACTTCGGGGCTTGGCTTGCATAGCATATGTCACCTCATGCTCCTGACTGTATCAGCCCTGATCAGGTTTAGTCTGTCAGTTGGTGTGAGCAAGTAAATGTATCGACTCACTCCACTCCTGATTAATGGAAATTTGTGAATAGTTAGTTGTTATGCTCATTCCTGGAGAATATTCCACCAATATTGCTCCCAGTAGGTCTGGGAGATGTATTTGCATTGGGGAAAAACAGAGGCAAAACTCCACCAGCCAAATCAAAGCAGAGAGGCTCGGGGATTGGTAATGGCATTCTCTCTCTGCTGCCCGCTTTACCTTATCTCCTCCTTCAGTGATCGGCAAGGAGCCGTATTTAGTAGGTTATTATATTCTGACTTACTAGTCCGAGACAAATTGAAGTCTGTGGCCATCGCATTCATGCACTAATTGCATGAATCGCATTAATTGCTCCACATCCAGTGGGGGAACCTCCTCCAGAAAGAAGTAGCCTTATTGGGTTTTTCACGTGTCTGGGAACTACAGAAGTTGTTCCTAATCGTCTTTATTCTAAGGAAAAAAACCTCCAAGTTTTCACCAACAGAGGGATAATAGCTTACGCAAATCACGGGATGTAGGACAGCTTTGTAGAGACTTGTGCAGTCTCAGATCTGTGGTAGAATGAACTCCAGAAAATAGCTTTCAGCATGTGCCCTCAAATACAAGTGGTTTCCAACACTGAGTTAGAAGCTTGATTAATGGATTAATGTGATATTGAGAGATGGACTATTGAGGAAAGTTAACAAACTTATCTTTCAGACAGTTTAAATAATATTTTAAGAGATGATGTGATTGACAGCGATGAGGAATTACCATCAATCTTTGAAGATGAGCCAACTCATAATATGCCTGATAGACAAAAGGAAAGCCTCCTCACTTTCAGCAGGTAAATGTTTATCCCCTTTATGTTTATGTTTTGAAGATGGCTGGGTCTGTAAAGAGTTTTGATGTGAAGGGTGGTAGATGAAGGAGTAAAGCGGGGGGGGGGGGGTGTGGGGTGTGTGTGATCAGTCTTTGCAAGACGTAAGGGTGAAGGTCCAGCTGGTTACTAATGTTATAACGGAGTACATGATCATAACCCATTAAACTGAACGGCCCGGCCCTCTTTTCCCAAGTCAGTGGTCTACAGACTATTAGAACATGATTTAACCCATGGTATTCCTTGAAAGACTCAAGACCAGAGAAATGTGCTGTCTGTCCTTCTAGCTAAAAAACTCCTATGGATTTGTGTAGCCATCTTTTGACCTTCTACCTTCCAGGAGCGTTAAACCAGTAGCAAATTATGTAGCAGAAACAAAATTGAGAAAGGGCTCGTTAAAACACTGTGAGAAAAACATAAATGATGTCTGCATTTTGTAACTTTCACCTACTAAATTAATGTTAATCTTTTGACATTTTACTGTGGAAGTCGTATAAGCCAACAGTTGAAAAAAGAGATTCCTGTCATCCCTGTAGTGTCAGTTATTTTTCTCACTTTCTGTCACTGTGCTGTCCAGAAAATCTTTGGACTTGCTGAGCTTGGTTAGGTCTCTAGGATCTTGGACTTCACCCAGTAAAAGTACAACAGTATTGGGGTGGAAAAATCAAATGCTTTTCACAAATGTGTTTTGTGGGAGTAAAGCAACATGACTGAGAAACGAATGCACAATTCAAAGTGAAACAATTAGAGTGGCTGAATAAAACAAATCTAAATCTTCTACGTCTTCAGTATACCGCTGTAATTTAACCGATCCAACTGTGCACTTGAGATAACAGCTAATGTGTTTCAGTGCCCATGTTATTTTTTTTTCTAAAAATATGGTTCTGCCCCTTCCTTCCCACAATCTCCAGTAACTATGGCCAAATTTCAGCTAAACTTGACAGGTGTAGAGATCTCACAGTTACTTAAACTGGTGCGTATGGGTGGTGAAGAGATCCAGACTAGTGTGTGCTGAGAGTTGTTTTCCCCCATATCAGGTTACTGATGAGTTGTCATGTGTGTATTGAGCTGGACAGTCCCCCTGTGGAATTGAAGAGCTGGTACTTAACTGAGCCCAACGAAGAGCAGACACGCTGGGGATTGGCAGGTTTTCTTAGGGGAAGTAGGGTACCTGTTTGTAATAAAATGGGCTGTGATGGTCTTCCTGATCACAGGCCAGCTTCTTATTTGCTTGAAAATGGAGAGTATTTACCAAAAGAAAAAAGTGCATAGGAAAAAAAAAAAATAACATCTGTATGCCTATTCATCACGTCCTTTTCAAACTTACTTTCTCCTTACTGTTCTAGAAATGCTCATTATCAGCCGACATCTTGCAGGCCACGGTTCTTAATAACTGGAGATTCAGGATATGGGCAAGCTTCTCATTTGGCACCTGCAGTAATACATGCCCTGGAAAAGTTTCCAGTTTATGCACTAGACCTAGCTGTTTTGTTTAGTAGCGTCACGTCTCCAGAAGAAACATGTGCACAGGTATCTGTTTCCTCTTTAATCTCCTAAAATACATGAACTGTATGTAAACCAGTAAAGTAAGCAAAATTCATTGTTAATGGAGTTGGCCTGGCTTGAATGTGCTGTTAGGTTTACTTTTGTCTGAAAATCCGCTTTTTTTTCTAGATCGGATGACACTAAGGATGTTGTACATGCCCATATTTTCCATTTCAAATTAAACAGTGAGGATGTTGTTAGCAGCTGGAGAAGATGGGAGGTGCTGCTAATAAACGTCTCATTATGGCTAGGAATCCTGCCAGACTCGGTGGGATCCAGAATGTTGTTTTCATTGCTGCTTAAGACTCTGTGCTCCCAGGAGATAGCTCTGCATCAGCCCGACTGTTTGTCGTGCACTTTCTGTAGCCACCTTTTATATTGGTAAAGCAATTGAGGTTTTAGGGAAAAGAAGTGTTTCTTTTTTATACACATACAGCTGCCCTGCTGCAGTATATGCAGTAGAAGCATTAAGATTCATGGAACACTTGCATTGGTACTATGGTGTGGGTTCTTAACTAGAAAAATTAAATGTAAGCAGATTTAGCACTGCTTTCCTTTTTACTTGTAGGCAGGAAATCCATTTCATTGTTTGACATCACTGTATTAAAATATTCTGACCTTTAATAGCAGCTTTTCAGAGCTGTACAAGTAAGGACAGACACATTACATGGCCAGATACTCTTTAGTCGTATAAGAGGAGCAATTCCTTTCTTGTTATGTGGTGGTTGCACCTGAAGTCCTATAACCAGCATGTCTAGTCGCTGCCCAGATATACCACATGCACTTCTCATCTTGTGACAGGCACTCCCAGAATACTGATAATCCCAAAGGGTGCATAGAGAAATTTGCTATGTGAAAGGACTGTTGCCATTCTCCTCATGCAGTAGGTGCATGTCTTCCTTTGTGGTTGAGGTACTACCTGTAGGAAATGGCTTGTGATCTTTCAAAGCATTGGGATCTGGTCTGATGGATCCTTTGGTAATGAGAGGCTGTGCGTGGCTGACCTATTCAGACAGGCTAAAGAAGGGTCACAAATCTTACAAAATGTACTTGAAATTATGAATTGTAACCAGGCCTCTTCTACAGTCTCAGGCCTCATCTTCTCACATAGGTCTTTGGTTGTTCTGACTCTGCTCCAGGCTGACTTGAATATGTGCCCACTCTGAATTGAAAATGGTGTCGCTGCAGTCATGTAGTGATTTACCCAGACTAGTACATCTTGCTGAAGGGTTATCTTGTTCTCCTGCTAGTCTTGGGCACACCACCACACCAGCTGAGTTGTGAAACACTTTAGGAGTTATCTTACGCCTAGGAAGTTTTGAAATCGGTCAGAAATTCAGATCTGTTTCTATCTGCGTAGCAATGTCTATATTTGAGTCAAAGTGAAACTTTTACCTTCTTGTTAAGAAGTTCTTCTTCTGCTGGTTTGTTTTGATGTTTTGGCTTCGTAAGATAGCTTGACTCTTAGTTTGACGTACTCGTTAC
The DNA here is from genome assembly GCF_965140245.1 of Athene noctua. Taxonomy (NCBI): domain Eukaryota; kingdom Metazoa; phylum Chordata; class Aves; order Strigiformes; family Strigidae; genus Athene; species Athene noctua. Next base: position 738,742 of record NW_027437556.1, on the reverse strand, counting down.
CCTATTCTACATGGTTTAGTTTTCTCATCCAAGCTTTTCTTTTACCAGCTGATGCGAGAAGCTCAGAGAACAGCACCAAGTATCATTTACATCTCACATATCCATTGGTGGTGGGAGGCTGTTGGACCTACATTGAAAGCTACTTTTATAACACTACTGCGGAACATTCCAGCATTTGCTCCAGTTTTGCTGCTTGCAACATCTGATGTGTGTCATGCAGATCTCCCGAACGAGGTACTTCTGTTGATATTTGTCTTATTTTTTTTTTATTCACTTTCTTGTTAATTGATCAGTCCTTTAAGAACCAGAGTACTGTGCCCTGTTAAGCAAATTTACACTGTTAGTACTCAGGCACCCTAACCAGGTCTCTTAAAATTTGCTTAAATAAAACAATGCTGAAGGCATTTGTGTAAAGTGTTTTCTGAGTAAAGAGATTGACTTTGACCCAACTTTTCCACCTTCTCGCACATTCATGCTTATTAGACAGATGTATAAATTTACTTCAGATCATAATTCCAGTGACTTCTAGATAGTTAGGTATGTTCTTAGTCAAGAATATACAGTGTTTGCCATGTAAATGGGAAAAAGATATTTTTACTGAAAACCCTTTACTGAAAATGAAAGATCTTTTTACTGAAAAAATAGAGTGGTCACACCATTAATGACAGAATGTCATTTCAAATTTAAATACCTCCATAAAAATTTCAATCTCCATGTAAGTGAACGCTTTACAAATTAGAAAGCTACGTTCCAACTTCTCTAACTTGGTAGCAGATTTTCACCTGTATTCCTTAACACAATTCAGTAGGAGTACATGCGTGGCTTTCTAGACATCTGAGAGTGTGCATTAAAGAAAGGTGTTCCAAATGTGAATATGCTGCTCTGATTACCTTGTCTCAGTTACTGGGGGGGGGGGGGGGAGGTGTGTTTGCTTAGCTAGATGGTTTTATCATCAGGGGCTTTGAAACAGTTTAACTTTCTACAGAAGTTTTTAAGCTGTTAATAAATTCCTTCTAAATTAAGTATTGAAATTCCTTCCATACCTTTTGGTAGTAGAGATTGAAAAATGGGAGTAAAACTTGGAAGTATGCAACTTCAGACACCTCACTGAAATTAATTTTCAAAAAACCCAAACCAAAAAGCCCTCACTCATCTGCTGAACCCTGCCCGTTCCTTCTGTAGTTGCCATAAAGATTCAAACTAAAGGGCAGCAAGGCAGGTAAATGCAAAATCATCAGTCTTGGAGGTGGTGAATGTCACCACTTTATCAGTGTGTCATATGGTCCCTTTGCTGGGCTTGAGCTCTAGGGGAGTTTCTTAGAGAAGATACGTAATCTGCCGTGCTAACCTATGAAAATCTAGCCTTTTAAGGCCAAGAAGATAACTTTTTCACAGTTTGTCTTGTCTAGATGATTATTCGGTCTAATTTAGAAAGGTACTCATCTTTTTGGAAGAGAATATAAACTTGTGTAGCCTTCTATCTGTAATATCTTTTCTCCTCATGTTTTAGATAAAAGACTTGTTTATTAATGATTATGAAGTTTTCCAACTCCACTTGCCTAATAAGGACAAAAGAAGAAAGTTTTTTGAGGACTTAATTATAAATCAAGCTGCTAAACTTCCTGCATCAAAGGGCAACGCAGGTGAGGATATACTTCTCTAGCTGTAAGTTAATAGGTACACAGTATTTGCTGTGGTGGTAATTTTCTATCAATAATTTTCCATATGCTTATGTTTGAGTACCATAAATTGAGTAGAAGTTTCTGATTGATTTAAGCTTGTCAGCCACTGGAAGAACTGCCTGAAGAACTGCCTGTAGCACTGCCGCCTAAGCCTCAAGAGCTGACAGAGAAAGAAATAAGACAGCCGGAGGAGCAGAAGGAGGAGATGTTGCATCACCTTAGGGTTTTCTTACGGAATGTGACTCTCAGACTTGCCGCTGATGGATGTTTCAGAGCATTTACAAAGCCTGTTAACCCAGGGGAGGTAAATGACTGTTGTCCTTTAATACCATTTTATCCGTGTGTATTCATCATTTCTCTCTGTCTATTTCTCAGTGTTTGTGTTCTCTTTATAGGAAGGTTTATCTTTGTTTTTCGGACCATACTGTTCTGGTCTGTCAAGAAGCAGGAAGTGAATTTTGCTTTTGCTGACTCCTTGAGGCTCTCGAGTGTCTGTTACTTGACTATTCACTGGACGCCCTGGGTTCCTTCTAAAATGCCATTAGAATTTTAGAATATTTTAGTCAGAAGGGACCTGTGGCAGTCATCTAGTCCAACTACCAGTTAGACCAAACATCAACACAGTTTGCTCATTAAAAGGCTTTGACGTGTAGGCGTGTTACAGCACTGAAAAGCAGAGAGATCTCTTTCTTTATTCGAAACAGTATCTATAGGACTGTTTCAATAAAGTCTAAAGCTCTTTCACTGACTGTTGGTAGTTTCTTTGAGAACAAGAGTAGAAGCAGTAGTTTTAAAATAAATGTTAAGATTCTATTCTCCGTTTCATCTGGGGCTCCTCAGTATGAGATCAACCGTAAGGGCTGTATGGTTTCTTCTTCCTCCCATACACTTCTGAGTCTCTTTCTCATTGAATTTATTGAATAAGTCTAAGCCAGGGACATATACTTCCATGTCAGCTGTAGTTTTAATAGAGCTTTGAGTTTCAGCAAAGTCCTGCTCCCCTAAGCATCCACTGAATTGTTTTTCCCTTTACTTCTAGTTTCCGAGATGTGAATAATCTAAGCAAACATAGATGTCCTCACCTAAACTAGTCATTAGGCTCCTTTTATGGTCTGAGAAAAGAAATCAGCACCTCTGGGTCCAGTTAACTCATTCTAAACTAGATGTCTAGGACAGATGCTTCCATGGTGTAATTCCTGCAGCCTTTTCCTTGCCTCCAACAACAAAGAGAATCTTAGGTGGCTTCACTGAGAAAGGTTTCTTGGCTGGGATTTTCTGAAGCAAAGTGAAATGAATCCCACTCTGGGTGTCTGTTTTCTTCCCTGCCCCACACAGGCTTCTGACCTCCCTGCTGCTTTCTTTCCCTCTTCTGGTCTGTTTCTTCAAAGCCAGTTGAAGTAGCCCTTCTATTTTCAAGAAAAGAACTTGTTAATTTCTGTGTTTTCGGATGGATCGTAAATATTTGGGGTTTTTACAAAGTACTTTATTTGACTTTATTAAAATAATTAATTTTGGTAGACAATGTGTTAAATCTCTGAGCATGTTTATTTCATTTGTAGGCATCTGATTATGCCAGAGTTATTAAGCAGCCCATGGACCTGTCGACCATTCTTTCTAAGATTGACTTGCACCAGTACCTGACTGCAGAAGATTTTCTAAAAGACATTGATCTAATCTGCAGCAATGCTTTAGAGTACAACACAGCTGAAGATCGTGGAGGTGAGGATGTGTTTTTATCCTGGATTTGGAAAAATTTTAAATTTATAAATTGATAGATGTCATCTGTGGGATTAGATCATTTTAAACACCCACAGAGAGCGTTTCTTGCCAGGTTGCTAGTGTTGTAGCGTTGAACTACGTGGGTGTGAAATGGCGATAGAAGTGTTGATCAGTAACTAGTGCTTTTGCTTTAATAATTAACTCTTATGTTGGTTTATATATCTATATATAAATATATATATAAATATATATTTTTTATATATATATATAAATATATATATATATGTGAGGATATATATATATATATATGTGGATATATATATATGTGGAAAATATGCACTGAGATAACCTTTCATAACCTACCTATGACAAGAACAAATCTTTCTAAGTAGTCAAAATAAAGGATTTCATTGGCTGGTAGAAAATACTCAGTTCTGCCTGTAAAATTTCAGGTTGCCTCATTAGGCACAGAGCTTGTACTTTGAGAGATACTGCATACGCCATAGTGAGGGCAGAACTGGACAAAGATTTTGAACAATGCTGTGAGGCGATTGAAGAATCTCGTAAGGAAAGAGGTATGTTTTTTGACGCTAAGGACTTTAATACTTGTCTTAGTATTTGTGACCAACAATGCAAGACACAATTCTTTGGTCTCTTCTTTCCTGCAAGGCTGTAGCTCTTCAACATATACTCCATCTTACTGCTGTGCAATGCCAAAGCCGAACTCTGTTCCTGGGTATAAGGAAACAGAACCAAAGTGTAATGAAAAAATGAAGATGCCAGCAGCACCGATAAATTCCAGTACACCCTGCTCTAAAGGCAAGTGGCATTTTATTCACACTTTCTTGGAGACGGTGTTAAAGTCAACAGTGCCTTCTCTGTTCTTATCACATAACAGGTTACTGTGATGCCTGGTTCTTCATGCCAGAGTCATCATATTTTTTAACTTGCTTCAAAATATGAGATAAATCCAGAGATCATTCATTCAGTATGGTTATGAAGGTCAAGTACAGTGGTTAGTTTACATCGTAAGATACTGGCCTTGATGGCCCAACTGACATGTAATGGCTCCTAAATTGCTACCTCTTGAAGCCAAAAATGTTGTACCTGGCAGTTGCTGAACAATCAACTAGTTCTTAGTTATATAATAACAGCATTTTTCCCTTTCCTGCCCAGAAATGCTAAACTCTATGCTCCCTCTTCCTGTGATTTCCAATTGAAGGGGGAAAGGGGAAAAAAAATAGGGGAACAATCATGATAGATATGTAAAGGAAAGATCATGATTTCCTCACTCTTCCTGTGAAAAGGACATGAAAGAACAAAGGGACTTGGGTGTCTCCGTTAAAGCACATGACATAGTGTGAAGTTTCCTGGGTCTCACTGGCATGACTGAGAATTTTGCCATTGACTTCACCCATATGCTTTGAGCGGTACTCCCTGAATACAAAGAATGGTGGCTTTTTCTGGAAGGCGAGAATGCGAATTATGTTTTAAACAAGGTTAACTGAATCAGAAAGCGTATGAGGCATAAGTGTTTACGGACAATGTTTTCTCCAGTAAATATTCCCTTAGAATTGTCTCTTTAACTCTGCCCAACACACATTTAGCTTTTGAAGTTTACAGCTTTAAAACGGATTTGAAGAAGGGCTTGTCTCCAAACGCTTTTCTGTTTATCTAGATTAATTCACGGAGTAAGACAGTAAGCAACTTCACCTAATAACCTTGCTTTGCAGTAATACTTCCTATCAAAAGTAAGAATTTTCTGCTCAAAAAATCTTGAAGCTGATGGTTTTGTGAATGGAAAAATCTAATAGCAAATTGACCTCATTAATTTGCAACTCTTTCTCTAGACACATGTAGGGAGACAGACACTGGTACTTGAGCTTCTTTGATCATTTTCCCTGTAAGTCAAGTAAGATGAGGATGCTGGATTTGGAAGGACGAACTGCTTGGGTAATGTTTTGGATTACTTTTTCTGGTATCCCTTTGTAGGTGTATCAAAAAGAAAATACAAAAAGAACAAAGGCTCTTTGGGTATCAGGGCAAAGAGGAGGAATTTTCAGTTCAATAAAGAAAATAAAGTTCCGGAAGAGCAAAATGAGGTAGAGAGCAGTGAAGAGTCTCCAGAAAAACATGTTTCTAATATGGATCACGCTGAAGTTGAGCCCACACGGGATTACTCTGTGGAAGAAAATGAAAATGTACTTCGAGAACGACAGAAAAATGGGAATGAAAATAAATCTGGGGCAGAAGATGAGACATTTTTCCTTTTCACAATGCCTGCTTTTGAAAAGAAGAGTGTCGTGCTTCCTGAACCTTCAGACCTAGGAATGAACAGTGAAGTGATGGCTTGCCAAGTAGCAGAATGTTTGGAAGAAGGAAATTCAAATGGTAAGTGAAAGGTCAAACAGGTCATGTAGCTCCTTTTTATTCCTAAGAGGGTTACACTACTTAGTAGGATTTGGTCATCTTTAATGCCATTCTGTTATTGCTGCTGTATCTCCCTAGAACCAGCACTCAATGTTTCTTGCATAATGATGCCGCTCCTTTAGTTATGCTAGCCAAACTCATGGGTTTTTGCAGCTGCTGTTTTTTTGATTCTGAGGTGTGTTTTTCAAATGGCACCAAGCTGTGCTTCAAGCAGTGTGGAGCCAGAGTCACATGTGGAATAGAAGACATATGTCCTAAAGTTTGCAATGTAAGATGTGTTTCCTAGCCTGAATTACTTTGCAAGTTTTACCATGCAGTGCTGTAATGGCAATGTGACGATATTTTTTCCCCTGCTGCCTTCCGTAGTGCTTTTTTTTTTGTGTCTGAGTTGCTGATTTTTATGGATCAGTGACTTTTGCCAGAAAGAAAGTGAAAGTCAAGCATTTATCAGTGAAAAAATGGTAACAGTTTTGTCTCTGTCATTCCAGAAAGAACTGTGTTCCAGGTACAGGATACTTCACTGATACTGTATTCCAGATAAACAGAAATTCTGACTTAAGAAATTTGTGTCATTCCAGATTTCTGGGTATGCTCTGTAATTCATGAAAGATATTCTCCGGTCGAAGAGCAGCAGGTGATACATGTCAAGCCATCCACGGGGACTGCCACACAGCCAACGATTGTCGATTACCAGTTCACAGTAAGTCTAATTTCTGTTTTGTTAATACTGAAGCGGGACGTTTTGTTGCTATGAGTACAGTTGCCAATTAAATGCCAATTAAACAATGGCAATTAAAACAATATATGGGGAGGATATATAGCTTGTGAAGTAATTGAACTGGTAATGGGCTATGACTGTTGTGTTTCCACACCTGGTGTAGACTGTTGTTCTTGCTTTTGGTGAACTAAATTTTAGGAAACTGGGTTCTCTCCTCATTTTTTTAATTTAAGAGGACTTGCTGAATTTTAAAATAGCCCACTGACAACCTGCTGGTACTGTTGGTTAGTGATGTCCTAACAGTTTCTGTGATGGATTTGGGGGTTTTGGTTTGGTTTCTTGCAGGTTTTTATTTATTAGGAACCTGAAAAGGACCTCTATTTCTACAAGTGATGACTTTAAACCTGAAGTTACCAGGCTGGCATAAAGCTCATCATGGCTAAAATACGAATACCTGCTTTTCTGAAATTCTTTCAAAATCCAGTGTTAGAATTTTGCATTCATAGTTACAGTGTGATAAGGATTTTCCAGTCTCTTGTAGGAGAGAAGTTGCTATCCTAGGCTACAACTGGGGAAAGACTTAAAGATGGGCCCAGCTGCAGGGAGTAAAAGAGGTTCCTTAACATGAATTGGAGAGGGTAGAAGAAGGACCTGATCTTCAGGGAATATTGCAGTGAGGAAAATTAAGAAAATGGCTAGGTTGCAGTCCTGGAAGTTGGCCAATGCAGAGGAGGGCTGCTGTTTACCTGCCATGATGAGAAAGGGAATATTACATGGATATTTCCCCTGTTTGGGAAATTGTGGCCAGACAGGAATCCCCTTTGGTGAAGGGGCTCGTCAGCACAGTTCTGTCATATTTTTAAGCTGTGACTTAATTTGTAGAGGTGAAACTAACTTTTTAAAGCTGGCTTCCTACAGAAGCAGATTTCAGGGAGGGGGTTTTGTTCATGTCTTCCTGTGTATGCAGAGGAGCCACATAGGTTTTTCATAGAGTCAGGGTGCTAATAATGTGCTCCAGGGTTATTGTCCACTTGGCAGGTGGTAAGTACGATAGAGCCTTTGTATATGTTTCAGCTGCAAGGAGTGACACAGTCATGAAATGCATCTGATGTGAGGCAGCCAGACTTTGGCGATGGGCAGTTGTGAGGCAGTAATACTTTCATTTGGTATGGCTGCTCTGTTAAGCTAATCTTCACAGCCTCACACACCACCCAGATACTAAACAACTACAGCAGGGGAAGAAGGTGCTGCCACTCCCTTGTTCCTGTTGCTTTCCCAGAGATTATCACATTCACATCTTTACCAGAAACAACTATGTGAGAGATGGGTCATCTGCTACAGGCAGAGATACTCTACTAGTTTATCCACTCGTCAGTTTAAAGGCGGGAGCTAACGGATCTGACTTTGCTTTCTGATGTGCTTCAGACACCTGAGCAATGTGTTCTGCCAGCAGCTGTAGGCACAGTACACGTTCAGGTAATGGTGAGCCCCTAAGGATGCTTCTGTTTCCAGCTGGCACAGCTGTATCTAGAAGATCCATTGTGTGGTGCCCTGCATTGCAGAAACAGTTTCTCTCATGAAATGCAATGGTGGCTTTGCTGTGGCAGCTGCCCTACAACAAAGTGGATTGTGTCATTCCCTGCTGTTCTGGAAGCAGTTGATTCACAGTTATGATTGTTGATGTGATTCATCAGTAATAAAGTATTGTCTGAAATTTAATCCTTCCTTTTTTCTGAAGTGTGAAAAAAACCAACCTCATTTTCTCCAGTTAAATCTTGTGAGGTATTTTATCTGTTCTCTGAAGCATCACTCATTTTATTTAACAATATAAGGAAGTAGGATGTCACTTGTGTTGTGCTGTTACTGTTTAGCTTCTAAAAACATAAAGAGCCTATGCAGAGGTTCTTGCACTATTCTCAACTTGCTGTTTCCATTTTTTTCTTCAGCAACTGTTGCATTTTGTCACTGTGGCAACTGAGAACTTCAGTATATTTCAGCTGGAAAAACTCTATGCTGTTCTTAGTCACTGCATTTACCAACATCGGAAAGATTACGACAAAACCAAATTAGCGAAGGTACGTTTTTCTTGTCTTATAGCACTTTCCATCACTGTTATGCATGTGTGTGTTACGCATGTACATGTACTCTAGACATCACGCTTACTTAGCATGACTCTTTGCTGCCTAGTTACCTGTGTGACAAGACTTTTTCATTTGTCTGGAAGACATTTATCCGTATTGCAAAACCATTGTTGTATTTGGCATAATTGTTGGCAGCTTCAGCAGGAAAAGGCTTGAAGTCAAGGGGTACACCCACACAGCCCTCTCAAAAGCAGTTAACCTCAGTCTGTCAGTAGTGCTTCTCCAGAACCTTTTTAGGGGCGGGTGGCTGTGAAATGAGGGCGCTTTTCTCAACCTGTTGCTTCCTCTTTCTCCCCTTATAGGCAGAGGTGGTGATACTTCATATAGCAGTCATTCCGTTCTTGAAAAGAAATTTAAGTATGAGACATAACAAGACTTTGAGACTCTCCTGTAGTCTCATCTTAACCTTTTTTTAACTAGTGTGACTCAAGCATCTTTAATTTGACATAAGGGGTGTTTTCTGCCTATGCTGGTTTAATGCCGAGTCAAATTCTCTGATCTCTTCCTGTAAGAGAGGCTCTCTGAGTTGTCAGAACTCAGCAGAAACCGTCCAGAGGCACCCATGGTCCCAGTCTGGCATTTCCAGTATCAAATCCATTTAGATAGGTTGGATATTCAGTCTTCAGATTCAAGATCATTGAATCCAGTTGTCTCCGAGATGCTTGTGCCTTAGAGAGATAAAATTCTTCATGCCTCTCAGTCTGCCTTAAAGAAGAGGAAGCCTCTTCTCTTTGGCCCTGGTCATCTCAATCCCTTCTTCCCACCTGGTAAAGAGTTAGAACAGACACTCCATTCTGATTGTGCAACAGTGAGGATTACTTGGATCCAGGGAGCCCATTCCTGAAATATGTGCCCGTCTTTCATCCCATAGAATGACGTAGTTTAGCATGAGAAGGGATTTATTTACGTTATCTCAGGGCTTGTGAGCTTTTGTGACTTAACTTTTAATGCTTAAATTAAAAGTGACTGGGTTTCTTTGTTTTCTGCTTCTACCTTTAGCTTTAACATATATAACAATATCTCGTATTCAGAGTGACTGTGCAAATCAGTCAGGAACGAGCTCTGCTGTATGTAGAGATGGACTCTGAGGAATTACTTGTTAGAGTGCAGAAAGTAACATTTCCAGCTTTTAGCTGTGGCTTTTCAGGAACTGCCTGCTCTTTCTAACTGTTGAAAGCACTGTTGATGCAGATCCATAGAGTCTCCTTAGCCTCCTCTCTGTTTTGGATGCATAAGGGTGTGTTTGAAGCTACTAGTGGGTATAGAAAGACATTGTGGTGGTGATACCCTGTGTATTTGCTAAGTATTACTAAGATTTTCATGTATGTACAGATTCTTTTTATGAAGACATAAACAGAGTTCTTAAGCATATATTCATGCTGACTGCTACTGTCTTTTTTTCTTAATAGGAAATGAAGAAAGAAATTGCAGCCTTCAGTTATGCTCAGTGATAAAATTGATTTCAGCATACTTTGTGATGTTTTCATTCCATGTTGTTATATGTGTGTAATTCAACAAAGGTTACTTCTGCATATTTATACATATATTATATAGATCTTAAAATACTTTCTTAATAAATTTTAAGTGCTTTGATAGTTTTGTCCTATATATAGAAATGTACATATATGTGGCATACTGCTGTGATTGCCTTTGGAATGCTGCAGATCTGAATATCTCCCAGATAATTTCAGTACCTTTCTTTAAAAGAAAACTGTTGAAAAGGTGATATGCTTTTATCACTGTTTTCCACATTGTGGGAATACATTTTTCTGAAATAATCTGTGGGGTTGTATAGTCCATGGCTTATTACATAAAGGTTTAAACCACGTCTCATTTTGGTATATGAAAAGTAAATCCTTTAGAAACCTCTTCACACATTTCAGAGGGAGGGTTTTTTTAATTACCTGATAGCACCTTAAGTGGTTTTCATAGAGCAACAACCTGAAGAATGTGGGAGAAACACTCCTTCCACAAATGTAAGAACTTCTGCTGTGGCCTATTTTTGCCAGTCAGAATAGCCTAACTTGAAACAAAGCAAGATTTACCCCTCTAACTTGCTAAGGTAAAGTTTATTCTTGCTTGTAATGACAATCTCGATACTGGGGAGTAGCATTTTAATAGAAATTGCTAGTTGCAGATGAGGTGATCTTGTAGTTGAATTAATTTGTAACTATTTTTCTAGTAACCTGGAGAGAATTGTATCTCCTTATTACATAGAAGTGAATATATTGTTCGTGATAAATATATTTAGAATAAAAGCAAAGCAATAGCCCATTTTGAAGATTTATGACTCTTCAAACCAGCACATTTCTCAGTTAATTGGACAGAGTTATTTTTTTAAAATTAATATTAAGATAGGCAAAGCTTAATTTTATGAGAATAAAATTTTGTATCAGTTGCAATAAAATAGGTGGCACTAGACTTTGCTCTTGTGTTAATGTCATCTCACATACAGAATGTCTGGTGATAGTGAATGCCTAACTGCAGTCCCTCTGTGTGTGTTTGGTTTCTTATGTTTTAGCTTTCTTTTTTTTTGTTTCTTTCTAGTGTGTTTGTCCAAACCTACACAGAATTTTTTCATCTATCTGTGTTGTTTGGATGAGTATTGATAAAAAATGAATCCCCTTGTTGGGTTTTTTTTGTCTGCTCTACCTACTTTCATCGCAAAGTAATTTTTATCATTCAAAACCTTACCCTTAAAACCCACTGTGAGTCTGAAGACTTCAAAATAAGGACTGTATGTGAGCAGCTTACCCCCATCTTGCTGTATTGGTTATACAGCAAAGGCAAGTCCAGGAGGAAGAAAATCGACACTGAAAACTTGCATTTCAGTGTAATGTGTTCCATTGGAAATGTAATACAGGAGTTAACGTCATTTTTCCTTCTCTTGGTCTCCACCTTGGCTGCTGTCACCGATTCTCGATGGGACTGTGGGGGTGGTTCGCCGACCGTGTTCCCCAAGATTACGCTTGGAAAAACTGAACGGGAGTGACTGGAAATGAGGAACCAGGAACATTACTGGGATTGGAACTTTTGCTCTTCCAAGCTTTGATCAGACTCCTTCCTGTTGCCAGTCTCAACAGGATACTGTACCTATGCAGTTTTAAAAAAAAATTATAATGGTGTAAATCTTGATCTTCCATGACCAATGGTTAACTCTTTAACAGTTCCCATAAGCCACCTCTTTCTCTTTCTCAGGGAAACAATCACATTTTACTGTCCGAACTAAAAAGGCAAAGAGTGATGAAAGAGTACGTATAAACACAACATTTTTGAGAAGCAGGCAGGGGGAGTTTAATAAATATTGACTAAAATATCTAGGTATGTACTAAAGGAAAAGGTCCCCTTTCTCCAAGTTCTGTAACAAGACAGAAAAAAAAAAAAAATAACGGGTGTGTGGTTTTTTCCTCAGAGTCGTTCCCTCTGCACTCCTCGCCCCTGGATTGGGTCTGTGGAGCCTGCGGCAGTGTTCTCCCTCAGCGACAGCTCGGGGCGCCTGAGGGATGCTCGGGGCTGGCGGTGGCAAAGCCGCTCTCCCGGGGCTGCGGCCGACGCGGTCCTCAGCGCCCGCCTGGGTGTGTGGCGGGAGGGTGCTGTGATAGGTGGTAAGCTGACTGTTCATCAAATTCAACAAACTGTAATATGAACTATTGCATATTGTGTAATACTAACAACAAATGCTTCATTGAACTAACCTGATAGTGTAAAAAAAAAAAAAGTGACAGGAAGGAGGGGGGGGGACAACAAGAGAAGAAGCATCTGTATGTCAGAAGATGTGGAGAATTGCAGGCGCATAATTGAATAAAACAGGAGGATGTTCATGACCATGAATCTCATTATGCAAAGAGATTACTGGGCCTAGATTGATAAGAACACTACAGACTCAAGAGGATCATCACATTCCAAGCTACACCGTGAGGAGGACCCACAGCCTTCCTCCCAGAAGACCACCCCCCACGATTTGAAGACCCCTGACCGTAGTTTTAACAACTTCTGTGCAAGCCTAAAGGACTGATAAGCTAATTACCATATGAAGCGGGAGTAGGCGGGTTCAAGTAATGAATATGTATAGGTGTATAATGACTATGTAATACTTTGTAGTATAAGATTGAAACAGAGTGCCCTGGAGGGTGCGGTCCGTTGTTGGAGCAGGAGACTCCCCGGCCGCCCAGCGCTGTTTCGCTTGTTGCCGCTTGCTAAATAAATAAATTGGGAACTCTGACTCAGCCAGTTTTAAGAACTCAGTTCATAACGGGTGCCAGCGCGGAGCCGAAGTTTGCCGGCGGAGGAGCAGGCCGCGAGGGCGCCGCTGCCGCCCGGCCACTGCCGGCCCGTCGCCCCCGTTCTTCCCTGCCGCAGCCGCTGCGCGCCGGCACCTCGTCGGGAAGAAGGGCGAGGGGACGCCGGCGGCCCCCGGGCTGCGGCGCCGGGGCAGGTCCCCCACGGCCGGCCGCTCCTCGGCGGAGCCGGGCCGCCCTCCAGCGGGTGTCTGCCGCCTGACGGGCGGGGCGGCGGCGGGGCGGCTCCGGCCCCGGCCCCGCTCCCTGCTGGGGAAGCCGGGGCACCGGCCGCGGCTGCCCGACCGCCCCGCGCACCCGCCCCGGGGCGGCGAGGCGCCGGGAGGATGCGAGCGGGCGCCGCGGGAGGCGGCGAGGCGAGGGCCCGGGCGGGCGGCGGCGCTGGGAGTTCCCGGCTCACCCGCCGCCCCCCGCCCTAGGAGCGGGGCGGTCGTCGGTGAAGCGCAAGATGGCGGCGCGGCCGCGAGCGGAGGTGGCGGGCGGGCAGGCCGGCGGGCGGGGCGGGCCGAGGGGCGAGGCGGAGCGGCGCCGTCAGGCAGGGGCTCGCGTCTCCCGCCGGCGCGGGCGGAGGGGCGGCTCTTGTCGCTAGGAGGTGGGAGGGCGACCCCCCCGCCCGGGGAGGCGTGCTCCCCGCACGGCCCCGCGTCCCCGGGGAGCGGGCCGGGTGCTCTCCCGGCGGCGGCAGGGCAGCGACGGCGGGTCCTGCCCGGCGGGGGGGCCGGGCCGGGCCCGGCGGGGGCTGCCGCCCCGCTGCCGCCCGCGGGGTGGGCGCGGTGGGTCGGCCGCGTCCCGCCCGCCTCCCTATTGTCTGGGGCTGCGGGCGAGTGGCTGGCGCTGTCCCTGCGGCCGGGAGGCGGTGGCGGCGGGGGGTGTCGCCGGCCGGGTGCGGCGGGCTCCGGGCTGCCTGCGGGGGGAGAGCCGGGGCGTAACTTCGCAGCGGACTGCTCCGTCCCTCCCCCGGCCCGGCCCGCAAGGGGATTAAACCCCTTCGAGCCCGACGACCGACCGTCTCTCACCCCTGCGCTTCCCTTTGCTCGCCGCAGGGCGGAGGAAGATTCGGCGGACTCGCCCGCCAGAAAGGAGAGGCCAGCAGTTCAATCCCGGGGCGCCCGCAGGAGCTGGCGAGTTCCCGCCCGGTTTCCCGGGCTGCGTGCCCCTGCCGGCTCTCGGGCTGACGGACTGACCGACAGACAGACTGACGGCAGCCGACGAGCCGTGAAGTGCTGGCTCCGGAGTTGTCTTGCATCCCGTGGCGTTGCGGAGTGGGTGTGAGCGTGGAGGAACAGTGCGGTGTCTGTGCAGGCCAGGTTGGGAAAGATGTCTGGCTTGTTCTTCTGGGGGTGTCTGGGTCTTGGGGCGCCTTCTGACGCTCGGCTCTCCCCTAGATCAGGATGAGCAGCACGGGAGATCAACACCGACTTCAATAAACCGTGTATGGCGGCAGTTCTGGATCTCTGACAGGGCTCAGAGTATCTGCAGTAGTGACCGTTATCGGGTAGGTATTTGTGCTTGATTTCCAAGCTGCTTGGACTTGTTGGTAGGTCAAAGTTTACTTTGCCCCGTGTCACGTGAAATAGTGAAGGCTGAGATGTCTCTTGGTCTGCAAGCTGGAATAGGTGCCGCTTCTACACTGGATAAGTAGGGAGAGTGTACTCGGCGTGTCGAAGTGCATATAAACATTGTATAAATAAAAAGTGCATTTTGTTATGAAACTTGTTACGTGAAAACAAATACTCCGTTAAAGATAGGAGTGAAAAAAAGAATGTTAAAAGCTGTGCTCTTGGCTTTGACCAGCAGTCTAGTTTTTGTTTGGCTTTGCTTAGAAGGATTTCACACAGAAAAAATAAAGCTTGCGAGTACTTACAGAAACCCTGTTTAAAGCAACCTGCGTGACGCAAGCTCGGGGGCTGCCCTGAATTGGGACCTCTTTGAGTGAGCACGCATCATTTAGAAAACCCTTTTGTTACTGTCTTTAGGTGTTGCCAGCAAGGCAGTCTATTTCACTTGTATTGTTAAATGAATTCCCTTGAGCCGGTTAGAGGCAAATGCTGGTTTTTATAACTGAAATGATTGGCTTTTAACTTCAGGCTAGTGGTTCTTGTGTCTTTGCTAGACTGAAAATCCCTCTGTCACCACATTTGGGTAATGTGTCTGTATACTCTGATTGTCCCCAGACTTGCCTTTGTAAAACATAGCAGTTTGAGGTAGAGCTTTTCTTTGTGAGGCTCTCTCTCTTTCTACTCTCTTCATGTTTCTTATGACTCTCTTCTGGATTATTTCCTCTCTTACAACAGCCTTGATGACCATGTGCGTGGTTTAGCTGGATTCAGTGGCCTGGTGCCTAGCCTTAATTACTGTCACTCATGGCTGTTGGTCGTTATCTGCACAGACAGTATTTATCACTGCATACCAACATATCACTGGAGACTGTTAGAGCTGTGTATCGAACAGTTCTGCCTTCTGTAGATTTCTGAGTACTGAAGAATTTCTGTCGAATAATGGACTTTGTGTTATCATTAGGTTTCCTTTTGTTCCTGATGTACTGAAAAGACTGTTTCTTGTGTCTTTTGCTTCACTGAGCAGTCTATTGCACTTCACTTAAGCTTATTGCTATGCCTGAGCATGTCCGTGGGTTTTTGCCCCATTTGTTTACAGGTAGTCTAAGGGAAAGGATTAAATTTTGGTTAGCTTCTTCATCTAGTTATGATTGACACTGCTGACCCTTTTGTGTAGATGTGCCTTTAGAAGAGTCTTATTTCAAAAGCAGTCATCTATCTTTGAAGTCAGATTCTTTCCTCTAGTCTGAGTTCAGGATTTTTTCCACCTTTATGGAACTGGAACTTTTAAAGCAGCAAGTACATATAAACCGGGGTTTTATTCTGTTTGCACTTAATAAATATCACCAGGGCACAATGACTTGTAGCTAAGCTGTGGCTAATCATTATTTTGGTGATCGGTTTCTCTTTACGTGGCAAGCAGAGGTCTAGTCAAGAGTTCCATGGTGTCAAATTCAGTATTTTTATGTTTTCTAATTTTTAGAAATCCTGAACCTGTTGCAAAATTTACAGAATTAGCTTTTCAGTGTCTGATTATTAAATTAGAGTCCTGTGTGGTAACAGTTTTGGGGTCATGGCATGAGGGAAGGTTCTGAATGGACATGCTGTTCTCTTCTGGGTATTAACGGTCAATATTCCCTCTCCTTGTGCTTTAGATGTGGTGTCATTGATCCATGAGTGTCCAGGATGGTTCACCTCTGAGTTGTCAGTGACTTGTTTACAAGTGACGCAGTTTTCAGTATAGTACCATTTCCCCTTTTTCTTCTGTTTACTTTGTATTTCCTAAATAGGCAGCAATGTTGATCTTAGTGTTCTGCTCCTGTATCTCCCTACTGTGTGTCAGTAGCCTCACCTTTGTGAATACATACCTGTAAGAATACAATTTTCTGATGTTATTTTTTTAAGTTTCTGATATTGCCAAATTAGGCATTAAAGCAGCTTCTTTTCTCAGGCTATCAAAGGGATGTGATTACTTAAGTTTTCAGCATTATTAGTATCATCATTATTAGTTTCAATTAATTGTCTTTATTCTGATTCATCTTCTCTCCTTTTTTAAAATTTTTTTTGTGGCTAGTTCAGTACCTTTCCAAACATTCAACCCCCTTCGCTGCATAGACAGTTGTTTCTTTTTCTGTGGAGGTGGGAGCCACCACAAATGATACATTTCCTTATCCCGTACCAGCCAGATGGCATTTCACAATTCTGTGCCTTGCATCACTTTAACTGATGGTTCATTTCCAGTTCTATTGCCTTTCTGTCAAGGAACTAGAAGGAACTTTGGAAGGTCCACTCAAGTCTTTTTCATATCTTCAGAGTTCAATGAACTGTAACGTATTTCATAAAACAGTGTCTCTACTACCAGTGGATCCTTTCTAATCAGCTTCAGAAATCGGCCAAAACTGAGCAAAAGTCTGCTGCTGTTGCCTGTGGGAAGATGTGTACCAGGCTTTTATCCTGAAGAGCTTTGAGATCATAGTAGATGTTAAACTGCAATAGAATGCCGTGAAAAGTGTATAATCTAAAGGGGCAAGAACTGGAATGTAGAGTAGAGCATGCATTTATATTGTTAAAAATCTAAAAAGGGCAGTATCACACTAAAGCACAGAAACTAGGAAAATTGCCGATGACTAAAAGAGGAATGAATGCGGCTAGATGGAAGAATGTGTAGGAAAACTGGTGAAGCACTTTCAATATGCTGCTTTCTGCACTCCGTAAATTATGTCAAATATAGCAAAGAACTTAATGTTGCAAAAATCCTTTAGCAGCTTGACCTCTGCTTATGCCTAGCAAGTACAAAGGAGCTCAGTACCTTCTACTTCCAAAGAACCGCCTTCAGCTTGTGTTTGGAGCCATTTAAGAAAGTGAGTTTGGTATTTTAGGTTCACTCCGTGCAACTTGGCCTCCCTGGTGACATTCTGCAATCTGCTACTCACCCTCCTTACCCATTGGTCTCACTAGGAGTTGAAGTGCTGCCAGGGGACCCACAATTTGAAATCATTGCTCAAGCAAGCTTCGAAGGCTGACCGTTTTGTTTAAACTGTGGGCAAACAGAACTGTATCATGAGGCATACATAACACCTGTCCTTGCTCTTTGGCAAGGCCAGCATCGTTCAGTGAGCTCCAAATTCACCCCACCAGACAGAAGGACAGAAATGAGCTTTTGAACTTTCTAATGGTTATGATAAAAGTTCCACACATCCAGCACTCTGAATCTTCAAAGTGTCTTATGAACCATGTCTGTGTGCCCAGGTGGCCAAGAAGGCCAGTAGCATCCTGGCTTGTATCAGAAATAGTATGGCCAGCAGGACTAGGGAAGGGATCATCTCCCTGTACTTGGCACTGGTGAGGCTGCATCTCGACTACTGTGTTCAGTGCTGGGCCCCTCGCTACAAGAAGGACATTGAGGTTCTAGAGCATGTCAGAAGGGCAACGAAGCTGGTGAAGGGTCTAGAGCGCAAGTCCTGTGAGGAGCAGCTGAGGGAATTGGGTATGTGTAGCCTGGAGGAGGCTCAGGGGAGACCGTATTGCTCTCTACGTCAAAGAAGGTTGTAGCAAGGTGGGTGTTGGCCTTTTCTCCCAGGTAACAAGCGATAAGACGAGAGGAAACGGCCTCAGGTTGCACCAGGGGAGGTTTAGATAGGATATTAGGAAAAATTTCATTGAAAGGTTTGTCAAGCACCGGGACAGGCTGCCCAGGGAAGTAGTGGTGTCACCATCCCGGGAGACGTTTAAAAGACATATAGATGTGATGCTTAGGGACATGGTTTAGCAGTGGGCTTGGCAGCGTCAGGTTAATGGTTGGATTCTAAAATCTTTAAGGTCTTTTCCAGCCTAAATGAATCTATGAATTGGATAGGAAATAGCTTTCAATGTCAATTAGGCAATTGTGTAGGTTTCAAGGGCTGATTCCTTGTTTATAGGTGAGGAGTGCATTTATTTTAGCATTGTTTTACCTTACAAAGCTGCTAAGAACTCTATAGATGGGAATGCATGTTTGTATAGTCGCAGGCAGTCTTGGTAGAGGTCTCTAAGCTTGGCTTTCCTAAAAATTGAGATATATTAGCCTAAACAAAACATGGTACTAACATGATGGCCTTGCTCCCTGTGTTATAATGGAAGGGCATGCTTCCTGTGTCAAAGTGCTGTTGATTTTAAGCCTCTCCTATTGGCTCTGTGCATTGGTGTAAGGCTCTGTTTTGCTAATTCAGTCAAAATGAGATCTAGGAATATTGTATCCCCTAAGAAGAGGGGACACAATGGAGAAGGAGTCAGGAAAGAAAAATTATTACTACCTGAGCTGTAGAAGACTGGTAGTTAAACCTTAGTTACAGCTGTGTGCTTCTTGAAAATGCCCAGACTCCTGTTTAATCTTTAGAATACTTTCAAAGTAGAATACTGCCTTTTTATCCACAGGTCAGCTGCCTTCAGCAACATCAGCTGGAGCTGAGGGTGCTCTGCCAATCAGAGCTGTATCAGGAGTAACTACTGATTAGACAATAACTACAATTAGGCAGTAACTACAGGCACCTGGCAGCAGTTGCCACCTAACTAGGTGGAGCAAGTGGTAAAACTCAGGGGTTTCTGTTTCTCAGTAGGATTCTCAGCAATGTGAAACACATTTATAGCTTTGGTGGAATTTTTGGAGCATTCAGGACTGCACAGTGTCCAGCCTTGTTTGCAGTGTTGAGTACTTATGGCTCTCTGTCCTCCAGACTTCTCAGTGGGGGTCTGAACTGACAAAAGGTTCATCATACCTGGAGCGTCACATCAATTCAAGTTTTTTGTGCGTGGATCAGTTTGAGCAATTGGTGCCTGTACAAGATCTCTGCCGGTACTGTAGCTATCCGTTAAAACACGATGCAAACCCACACAACTTTACTCCTTGTATCTTATGAGTGGTTTTCAAATTTGGCTTCTTAATACGTTTTCCTTAAATTTATTGCAGTTTGTGGGTAAGTAAAGAACTATTTTTTATATTTCATTAAAATAAATAATTAAAGGTAGAATTTTTGGGGGGTGAAATGATTGCAGCTTTGGGTGTTTTATCTTACAGTCCACAAACATTAACTTTAAATACTAATTTAAATCCTAATAATTCTTGACAAGTAGCATTTTTTTTTTTTTTTTCCTCTAGTTTGTGGGTTCCTGCAGGGGAAAATAAGGCTTTGTTAATATCAGCTGTTTGTTTCTTTTGGGGAAAGGCAGGAAGTTGTGAGAAAAAAGAGTAATATTGAAGTAAAGTAAGTTTACTCTTTCCATATATAGTAGAGCAATAGTCACATGTGCACATCTTTAGAAATACATATATTAATCCTTGTCTATAATGTTCAGAGAGGGAGAGGTTTTATGTTTCTAAATACACGGAAATTTTACTTCAGAATCCTTTGCTTTGAAAGCTTTCCAGTATATTAATATCTGTGTGGATGATGACGGTGCATAAACCACACTCTGTGGTCACGTGTGCTTACTGACAAAGAGTGAGGAATGTTTTCACTGCAGTTCAGGCCAGATGCATATGGGCACGAGCTGGTTCTAAGGGCAGATTTGCGGATATATGCTCCTTTATTTGAGTGAATATCCTCTTTTGGGATGTAATCCTCATGAAGTTACTATCTGTGAATTAGCGAACAGGAGCCCTCTTCCTTACCAGGTAATGTTTAATTCCGGATGCTGCAGAGAGCTGGGGCTGAAGGTGTGAGCTTTCCGGGGGGTTGGAATTGAAGACTGCTCTGCACCGGAGCAGCTTCTCCGCACTACCTTATGCGGGAAGATTCAGCCTTTTCCACCCGAAACAACGAAATGAAAAGCTCAGTCAGCCATTTCATCTTGAGATACCCCGCCCTCCAAAACAAATACTAAAAAGATGATGTAGGTTTTGGCCCATGCATATCCCAGTAATTTCCACTGATTAAGTTGATGCTTGTAATTGGATCTAGACAGGCCATATTTTGCAAAAATATCTTTTTTCATCTCAGTAGAGGAAGTTACAAGATTTATATAGTCCCTTTGATATTTTATTTAACCAGTAACTGGTTGGGAAGGAAAGAGTGTGTTTAGTTTACCATTGTCCTAGATTTAGTTTTAATATCTAATGTTTAAATGAAGGGGGGGTTGATCTTTATTCTTAATGATTCATGCTGCCTCGAAGCACAGTGGTTTCTAGTTGTGTGCTGCCTTTCTCACTGGGGGATGCAAACAAAAGAACAGTAATTTCAGACTCCTCCTTCAGTTTCCAAGAGAACCTTAGCAGCTCAGGGATAGCTTTGAATTTTAAAAAGCATTTTTGTTCCAAATTATGTAGTGATTGCACACAAAATAGCAGTGCTGTAATATGCAATTTAGAACAAAAGCATGATGGTGCTCATTTGCTTTTAATACTGCTTTTTCCAGCGGAAAAACAAAAAGTGGATTCAGTTCCCATAAACCAGTCTTGCAAAATCCTCTCAAACATTTATTAGTCTAGACACAAAATATTCTCAACCGGCCTCAGATTGACAATGGCCAGGAAAAAAAAAAAAAAAAAAGGCGAGCTAATATTGTACTTGGCTGTCAAAAAAGGGAAAGGGGAGGAAAAAAAAGCTTGCCCCAGTGAACTAGTTACTAGTGAACCAGTAACATTTTGCTGGGGCCGCCTACAACAAGAGATGCATCTTATTCCCACGAGGTTTCCAGGCCTGCCTATTCTCTTATGCTAAACTTAGACACTCTCATAAACATTCTCCTTGAGTACCACACCCCACTCGTCATATCCTGGGCTCTTCTAATTTGGTTGATTCAAGAATGACACTAAACATGTTCATCTTGCCTCTCCTAACCAATCTTTGTATTCTCCCATCTCCCCCCCCCAGTTATCATTTGCCTAATGCATTAATTCAAAAACAATCCTAATATATGGGAACTGGCATAACTGATAGAATTAAAATTATTTAAAATAGGTGATTTAATCACAATTTAGATCTGTGTGTAGAGATCCTTGATTTGAAGTATTTCTTCTGATCTTGATTTGCATTTGAGCTTTTGCTAACTTTCATAAATGATGAATGATTCTCATTGTTTGATACTGTGGTGGTTTGAAAAACTTTGTTTTGTGAAGGGAGAAATTGTATCAGTGAGTGTTTATTTCATCTGTCCTTTACCTCAATGTACATTCAGAGTATTAATTTTTACTTTTTGGCAATTTCTTAGAAAACAGTGAATTATGCATATCTTGTTCTTCAGATAATGGTTAGTGCCTGTAATTCCCAATTTATGTCCTGTGGTTGGAAATGAAAATTTAGTTAAGAATTCCCCTAAACAGCATAACATGTCTGTATTATTAATTAAGCTACTGTAAATATGTAGAATATCAAAGAATACATTTATTCAAACATGGCTATTTTTTAATGAGACAAAATATGAAACTTTTTCATACTTCTTAGCTGAAATGTATTGTTTCTGTGAT
This sequence comes from Athene noctua, assembly GCF_965140245.1. Taxonomy (NCBI): domain Eukaryota; kingdom Metazoa; phylum Chordata; class Aves; order Strigiformes; family Strigidae; genus Athene; species Athene noctua. Next base: position 716,757 of record NW_027437556.1, on the reverse strand, counting down.
GTTGTATCCATGTCTGTTAAGGTTTGAGCTCTGGCAGAGCTCATGCTCAAATGTGAATTGGAGATTTTACACAGAAAACAACCTGTACTGCTTTTTCAATTTTGAGGCAGGACACTTCTGTCATTCAGAAAATAATTTGTGTCTTCACTCAGTGCAGATGTCTTCAAAGTGAGTGTCTGTCTGTAAGGTTAGTCCTTGACTGCCACTAATTCAGTGTTTTCACTAAGAATTTCCAGTGAAGATGATATGCTTCTAAAAAAAATAAATTATATGAACTACAACTGTCCATTTTAATACTGATTTTTTCCTCAGTGCTTTTATCCCATTAATAAAGACTTACCTCTTTACAGTTAGAACAGGACTTCAGGCAGTCATTGGTGCTCTTAATGAGGATGACTGGTTTAATGCTGGTAAATTAGGTAGGCGTTACTCATTGCAGTGAACGTGTTCAGTGTGTTCTTGACACATTAGCGTAAATTAACAAATTACTTCTAACTAAAACTGATTTTGATTTTCCTACTCTAAATAATAGGAGGTATAAACATAATATTGATTCTTTTCTTCCTTCACCCCCAACTCTGATGCTATCTTGTTTGGTGATGTGTAATATTTTTTTTAGGCTTTTCTGTTGCTTCTTAAATGTGTTTTTTATTAACACCTACAGTATTTAGAAATAAAATTCTACTGCCTATTCTCATTTAAGTCAGAGAGAGTATGATTTTGACCCTAGGATATTTATGCAGCTTTGAACGACCACTATATTTTAAAACAGAACTAATCCAATTTTTTGATGGTGTTTAAATCAAATGGAAATAAAAAAAAAAAAAAAGGCAAGCAGCCCCACAGCTATTCATTTTAAACACAGTGTTTTAGTTAGCTACATACTTTCCACTTAAATCCTGTTGTGCTAATTTTCCACCATTATACTAGCATGTGAGAGACAAAAAGCGAAACTGTGTAATCTGTTTTCGGTGATTGTCGCTGTCACTTCCCTGCCAGGACCGAACATGGGAGGCTTGTGTTTCTCCTGCAGGAGTTGCTCACATGACAGTCAGCTCCAGCAGAACAGGGCAAAAGGGGCAGCCCCTGGCTTGCCTCAGCCAGTGGCTCCCAAACTGGGGGTTGTCTCCTCAGCAGGGCTCTGAGCAGTTAGGAGAGGGGTCCCACGTGTCGTAGAAAGTAAGTCATGGAGGTGAGATTCACAGTCAGAGTTTGGGGCTTCATCCTGGATAACGATGGAGCGGGGAACCAGTCTGGTGAAAGACTTGATTCCTGCTGAGTTACTTTGCTGCTGCGTCGAAGGCCTTCGTTTGGGTGAGCTGGGAGCAGTGGGGGACAGCATTACTGCTGGGCTCCTAATCCAGCGGTGCTTGTGAAGCAGAACATGTGAAACACAGTCACTGCAAACCTCCTGCTCCCTCTGCCCTGGGCTGAGGTACTTGTTCTGGTCTACTGACTCTTTAAGACCCTTCATTACTCCGTGGTGACTTGAGTACGCAGTTACCTCTCTGACTTCTACGGGTGACCGTACTTCGAGATGCAGCTTTTTATTCCATGTGTTATACTTGGAAGGCTCTATAGCCCCCTGTCTTTTACTCTTTTTGTCACTGAGCTGATTGGCAGTAAACACTGTTTATCCACTCCGTGAATGCGTGATGGCGGGGGGGGATCCGTCTTTGTCGCGCACAGAATAAGACATTATCTCCCACAGAAATCAGTGGGAGCATCTACGGAGTACAGTACAGAACTCAGCAGGGGGGGTGGAGTCAGGTCACTGTTGCAAATTAAAATGCTTTGCTTTTCACAAAGGTTAGCTTGGTACACAGTGGTATTTTACTAGATAGATGAGACCTGCAGAGAGTGTTTATGTAGGCAGCTTGAGCTACCCTCCTTCCTTTTAGTTATAAGCTGAAACATCCAAAAATGGTGAGGAGAAAAATTAAGAGTAGAAGGGGCTTCTGGAGATCATCTAGTTCAGCGTCCTGCTCAAAGCAGAGTTAACTGTGAAGATAGAGTTGTTTGGGGTCTTACCAAGTTTTGAAAATTTCCAAGGATGGAAATTCCTTAAAAGTTCCCAGCAGATCTCTAAACCTCTCCAGACAACAGTTACATAAATTACAGGTCTGTATCCTGGTGTATGCAAGTCTGTGCGTACATGTGGAGCATGTAGCAGTGCCTATTAGGGTCACCTGGTGAGTCCATTGTAAGTCCTTGTTTTCGGTTTCTTATGACCATTGAAATGAGAATTTCTCACACATAGTTTCTATTTGGAGACTGCTTTTGTTCTCTGTTCGTTGAGTTTTGGGGGAACATTCAACTGGTTTAAGAGCAAAATTAACATCAAGGAGCGAAGCAAGGAAAGGCAATCTCAGTGTAAAAGCAGTATTACCATTCTTTTTCTGAACAGTTCTGTGCCTCAGGGACAGAGGAACTTGACAGAGGAACTTGAAATTTGGCAAGGATATAGCCCTGAGGTCTGAGAAATGCATTCCACTGTTTAAAAAAAAAAAAAAAGGCAGAATTGTGAATCATAATGTATCACTGCCTTTTTGTATCCAAGGTAGAATTTTCGGGATCTTTTGTTACCTGCTTTTGATCATGCCTTTATGCCTGTCATGCACGCTTGCGAATGCCACTGGTCTAGCAGCAAGGTGTAAAAGTGTTGGGAGTTGCTAATCCCTGAGACCTAGTCCCACTTGTTTAAGGGTAGAGTGCTCCCAACACTGTTAATTACTGTTGAGAAGATACCGTTTTGCCATGATGACAGGCAAATATTAGTGAAAGTAGATAGCAGCCGATTTGAAATCTGGTTTCCAATGTGAGAAGGGCACATGTGGTTAGTTGCAATCAGTGGAGGAGGGGGAGAGGAGAGGGAGACAGTTTGTGCCGAGCTGCGTCACCTTCAGAAGTGTGGGGGTTCCTGTGTAGCATGAGGGATGATTAGAGAATGAGTAGGGCTGTCTAGCAAAGGAGACCATCTGCAGGACGGCTGCTTTGGTCTGTGAAGAAGCTGAAAGGTGTCTGGGGACACAAACTCTGGGAAGTAAAAGGAAGATCTTGTATTTCCAGCACTAGACTAGGGCCTGGGAAAACGAAGGTCTCTAGAAATTTTTTGTCTGGGAAAAAAGTGAAAGCAGATTCAAGTTGAAAGGAACATTTTGTGAAATCATGTCTGTGCCAGATAATTTCATTTTAAAGAAGAAAATCCCAGGAGAAATAAACCTTTTGTTTTGATGTTTTAAGGATTAACTTTTTTGATAAACAATTCCTAAAATGAATAATTTCCTTAGTGTTCAATTTTTTTTAAAAGCCAATATGAAAGATTTTCTGGGTTGAATTAAATGTTTGTTCAACCCAAAACACATTTGAAAATCTTTTCATGTCAGTAATTTGATTTCTTTCTCCTTTCCTTTTTCTGTGTAACAGCACAGCAAGCAAAACAAAACAGAGCTGTAACTATGCAAAAAAAAGTATCCCTAACTCTGCTGCCATTTTGTTGAGTATGATAAGCAGTCTGATACTCACTTTCAAGAATAATCGAGCAGACATGTCTGATGTTAAAAGCACTGAGTGCTCACAATTTGAATTGAACACTTCAGTGGTTAAAAAAAGAAAAAACAAAACCTGCTTGTATGAGGTTTAGCTACCAAGGTGACTGCATCATGTGAAAAATAAATGTTTATGTGACTGAGGAGCAGAGACACATACCATATATGTTAAAGGTACTTTGTCAGTGCACCCATGATTGTTAAGTACTTGCCATGTTTGATCAGTAGCTTCTATGTGATCAAATGTAAAAACTGGTGATGGCTTTGTGTGTCAAAAGCAGTGGCACAAGTTACTGTCCTCCCTGTAGAGATACCTGGGGGAAATTTTGTAATAGAGAAAGACAATCTAGGTTATTTAGTGGTCACTTCTGGCCTGATCTTCTAAGTTAGTTTGGTGGAACCTGCTCATCACCCATTAAAACCAGTGGGGATAGGGAGAATCCAAGAAAACCTACTCGCAGGTCCCGTGACAGGCTCCCTTCAGCCTCTGTTGGGCTTCGTGTTCTCTTCCCAGTGCTCCACATGGGTCTGGCTTTGGCATACCCTGAAACTGTGTGTGGGCAAGCAGTACAGTCGTTTTTGGAAGATGCCTCCCTTATTACAAATTGTAATGTGACAAGGACCCTAAGCATGCCCTTATCTTTGTAGCACACATGAAGTCCTGCTGAAATAATTTTGACAAGTTTTGTGCCTGTGTTGAATTAGAACCGGAACTAATTTAAAAACAGGGATGAGATGTGAATATTGCAGAGTTTAGGTAGAGAATTTGCCTTTATTTTGGAGTCATAAGCAGTAATGCCCCCCTGATCTTTGCAGATAATGAACAGCTGAAGAAAATGGCACTATAAAATTAAGTCCTTCACACACCTCGCTGAGAGGCAGTACGGATCATAGCAGATCAGCCTACACTGGGCTGTGTGCGGAATAGTTTTTGACATGGATATATCTACTCTGAATAAATGGTAATAGTTAGAAGGAGGCTAAACAAAGGATCAACGATTGCATGTTGTCATGGATTAATCAGATGCTATAAGAAAAAGACAAAATGTTTTCTGCGTTGAGAGAGATCGTAGGCAATTTGTAATCTAGGTGATTTTAAAAGTTAGAAACAGTTTCTATTGCTTCATCTTCTCCTGAGCCACTCTGTGCATGTTCTTAAAATGACATTTGGGTTTGGATTTTTTGTTGGCACACTTTTCCTGCACACAGGATGGAAGTGTCATACAGCAAGCAGGGAGAAATGCCTTTTCATAAAGCATACAACCTGAACACACAGTGAACACTTTCTGTAATCTCATTTGTTTTCTTGATGCATTGGTTACTCCTGTTTGGGGAGGGAAGGAAGAGGTAGGTAAAAAATTTGTGCTAGAAACAGATTCTTTTATGTGTGTCTTCTGCTGTCAACCCCTCATCTTTTCCTTCTCAAACTATAATCAAAAGGGGCAGAAGGTTTCTGCCTGCGTTTAGAATATTTATATAAATCTTTATCCAAATCTGCTATAGAGACTACTTTAAATGTTGAATTCCACTGTGGAGAATAAATCTATTTTGATCTTGAGAGAACAAGAATGCAACTAATTGAGAGTTTTGCTTCAGATTCTTTCACTGAAAAATTATGCTTCTAACATAAAGCAAACACCTGGGATATTTCATTACAAACCAAATTACACAATGTCAATATTAACAGCGAGGGATAAAAATACAGTCCAGATGAAAATAGAAAATCTTAAACAATGTTTTGGCTTGTCCCTTATATATTTTAGGGTCAAATACATGACTAAATAATCTGAACCATTCGTGATGATCTTCAGGAATTCATAGAGGATGGGGAAAGGTCTCAGAGGACCTGAGACAGACAAACATAGTACCTAGTCTTAAATGAGGGAGAGGCATGAGAAGAGGAGGAGAACATGTAGGGAATCACAGATCAGTTAACAGGATCTTCATTCCCAGGACAATACAGGAAGAATTTACTAAAAATCACTGTGTAAGAATGTAGAGAATTGGGAAAATGTTCTTAAAAAAGGTGGATTTGTCAAAACCGGACTATGTCAAGCCAATCTGGTTTCATTTTTTGCTGGAGTAATCAGCCTACTGGAACAAAATGTTGCAGACCTTACTGAAGCCAAGATAGATGGCAAGGTCCCACATGGCATTCTTGTGAGCAGTACAGGAGAGGTGTTCTAGAGGAAGTACAAGGCTGATGCATAATTGATTTGATAAACTACTTGAGTGCAAGTTTTCATAATCCCCTGGTAAACTGAGAGAACATGTCAAGCAGAGTGGTACAGATGGAATAATCCTGTTAGCGCCAAGGAGAAGAGAACGGAGGTTTCTGTAAAGTCTGTGGAGGAAAGAAGTCTAGGAAGGGTTGCAAGCATCTTGCTTTGTTGAGATTTCAGTGAATGCTGTCGTAGCTCTTCATTAAGCTCTGAATTAAACTGGGTTTTGAAATCACAACATCCTTAAAAAAAAAAAAAATCTTACATAGCATAGTCAGAAGAGCGTAGATGCAGCTTTCTTTTTCTGAGATGTGCTTGTGTTAAAGAAACTTATTTCTCCATTGGTAAACAGTGGAGGGGTAGGATAATCTGCCTGTGCACGATGAGCACAACTGAACCACAGCAGGTACGTGGTACAGAGATTTAGCTAAACGGCTGCAAATGCTGCAATTGCATATGGATCTGTAGGCTTGGAGACGCTGTGAATGCTATTGGGTAAATGAGGAGACTGGAGAAAAACGCTTACTGATTTATTGGACAGGTTTCCCATTTTATTTATCTCCGTCCTTATCTTGAACACGCTTCAACACTGCATGTCAGGTGAAATGTTGCTTTCACTTGGGCTCTGTGCCATCCCAGAACAGGACCTTTAGCAAGCTCTTATGTTCACTCATGCCGCCCTGCATGTAGATCCTACGTGCTGTGCTAGGGATGAGGCACTGTGGAGTACCGCAGTCGCTTTTTCAGACTGCAACTCGCAGTCAGCAAAGCTAGCTGTTAAGTAGCTTTTGAAAACGGGCATTTCTGGCATTTTAAAAATTTTACTCAAGATTGCAGAAAGATTAGGTAATACCACCCAGCTCTTCCCCAAGAGCATTGCTCAACATTGAGTCTTGGCAGTTGTCTGTCTTTTGTCAAGAGCCCTCTAGCCCCATAAAAAAAGCAGTATGGTTAGTAATGCTCTACCTCTTGTCCCTCAGGACACTGAGACAAATGGATCCATTTAGCTTTGCTTCATGATTCCTTCACTGCAAAGATAAATGAGATGGTGTGAAATGCATTATATAGGCATTAAAATAAATATCTTTTACACTTCTGTGTAGTTTTACAGACTGCCAGCATTAACTTGTAGAAGAAGGGTATCTTTCCGTTTCAGTACTATTAAATAATTGCCATCCCAGAATGATGATTACCCACAATTTATTGAGCACTGTCGGTGTCCTTAATACCATGTAACCGTATCCTTGGCATAAAAAGCCTATCGTGTCAGGCTGTGCACTTTGAATGTAAGCACAGAAGGAGTGCAGAGGGTGACTGTCAAAAACATTTGGGGAGGATTTTTATGAAAAAGTGAGGTGAGGCATACAGTTTCAAAAAAGCAGCTTATGGAACAGCACTGGGCAGCAGCTATGGATGAACAGTTTTGTCTTTTGCCTAAAGAAAAAATGGGAAGCTGAGAATTACTTATCTTCTTTCCTACCCACAAGTCCTGCTCTGCCATAATCAAAACGAAAGAATCTTCTTACCGTACAGTGAAAATAGTGTTTCTTTTCCCCTTCCCATTTCTTGTAACTGCATTTCTTCCTTTTACACTGTTCTTTTTCCTTTAAGACTTTGTCATGAACAAAGCTGGCCTTCTGTAACAGCTACTGAGTATTCCCCTTGAAGTTGAGCATGCCCCCACTTTGGGAAGTAGATGATGTTCCACTGTCTAAAAGTTAATGGTACCTATGGGATTTCTGTTATGAGAAATCAGTGTCTGATTTTATTTCAAGAAGAAAACTACTACAGAATTAAAACCCTCTGCAGAAGTTTGTGCATCATTTCCAACAGACTAGATCTGCTCCCTGTGGGATAAAATTCTCTCAAGTCTATGCTATTTAAGGTTACATTTATTCTCTGAATTTCTGTAGGCCTGAGATTTATTTGGTGGTACTTTAGATTTCTTAGAAATGGACAAGGAATTCTAAACATCATTTTATTTGGCTTCTGCTTGCTATATCAGTCTTCAATGCTTTTTTTCTCCGGTACAGTTCACACAATCAGTCATGTCCCTGTTAATGCATAGAGGCGTGAAAACAGATTTCAGTTAATTGCCATGTGCTAGCAATCAACTTTTATTGGTTTGGGATTGGTCTTCAACTGGAGAATGACATTTGGGGAGCTAGGAAGAAAGGATAGTCATCTTTTGTCTGTCAAAGTGCCTTAAAAAAGGCATTGTTCTGCCTGTTTTCAGTCTTGGGATAAAGACATACTCATGTTTGCATATAGAATGCAATAGAAAAACACTCTTAGGCCTGCCTTTTCTGGGACCCTTCACAACCTCAGACATGAGGGACATGACAGAGTCAGTAGTAGAGATGTCATACTAGGGTTGAGTTTTTGATAGAAAGGACTTGAGCTCATGGGGCAGTCGAGAAATGTTGCCAGAGCTTAGGCAAAGCAGTTCAAAGGCAAGTTATATAGGACAACTGACCTCAACATTATGCCAAGAAAAAGGGTTCTGAAGACAGGGAAACAGTCAGAAGGTTCCCTGTCTTACACCATCCTGTGTTTTATGCCTTTCAGTGCATTGACACGCACGAAAACAAATTTCAGCCTACAGTAAGTGGATTGGATTTTGCCTTTCTTAACTTAGTTTGAGTAACTCTTTTTGGAATGGGTCTGCTGTTTTCAGGGGATGAACAGTGGCAGATTGAACCACAAAGGACTGAATTACCTTAAGCCAAAATACGTAGCAGAATAGAAATTACTCTTTAACTAATTCCACTGTCTCTTCTTTGCTACAGGTGGTGGATGTGGACTTTAAAGCAGTCTCTCTCAACATTTCATCCTCAACTATTTCTAACCTGATTGCACTACAAAAGGAAATCTGCTAACGGGATAAATGTTGAGACTTTACAAGAACTGACTTGAAGTACCGAAAGCCATTACTATTAATCAAGAAGAGCTTGAAGTTAGGTCTGTACCTGACCAGTCAGTATCATTCTCACATAACAGGCATGGCAAGTAAAAGAAAATCAACAACACTGTGCATGGTCTTAGCCAACGAGCAGGATCCGGATCTAGAAATGGTATCAGAGTTGGAGGAAGGACCACCTGTACTTGCGCCAGCAGATAACCCTACAGCAGAGAGCGTAACAAGTGATGAGGATGTTCATGAGTATGTGGATTCAGACAATCAGAAAAATACAAATAAAGTAGAATAAAGTAGAAGGTGGTTACGAGTGTAAATACTGTACTTTTCAAACTCCCGATCTCAATATGTTTATTTTTCACGTAGATTCAGAACATCCCAACTTAGTATTAAATTCATCCTATGTTTGTGTAGAATGCAATTTTCTTACCAAAAGATATGATGCTCTCTCAGAACATAATTTGAAGTACCACCCTGGAGAAGAGAATTTTAAGTTGACCATGGTGAAACATAGTAATCAGACAATCTTTGAACAAACAGTGAACAATCTCACTTTTGGCGGGAGTTTTGTTAGAGAAGAAAATGTTGAACAGGCTGACTCTTCTGAGGTCCCCTCATCAGGGATCTCAATCAGCAAAACTCCTATTATGAAAATGATGAAAAACAAAACTGAGAATAAACGTATTGCTGTTTTCCACAATGTAGTTGATGACATTGCTGGTGAAGAAAAGGGAACTGAAAAGGAGCCAAACTCTGAAGAAGTAGTAGAAAACCCACCACCAGCAGTTTCTGAGTCAAAAGCGAGCCATTCAGGTGTTTGCAGTGCAGCAGATGTGGCTAGTGCCGTAGTGACTCCAGCACCAGTGCTTCAGCCTGGGGTGGCACAGGTTATAACAGCCTTTACAGCTCCACAGAACTCAAACCTGATTCCAAAAGTCCTAATACCTGTAAATAGCATTCCAGCCTATAATACTGCTTTGGATAACAGTCCTCTTTTGCTTAACACCTACAACAAATTCCCATATCCAGCCTTGTCAGAAATCACTGTTCCACAGAACTCAAACCTGATTCCAAAAGTCCTAATACCTGTAAATAGCATTCCAGCCTATAATACTGCTTTGGATAACAGTCCTCTTTTGCTTAACACCTACAACAAATTCCCATATCCAGCCTTGTCAGAAATCACTGTTCTTTCCACTCAAGCTAAGTCACACAGAGGAACAGATTAGAATATGGTTTTCTGCGCAGCGTCTGAAACACGGTGTGAGCTGGACTCCAGAGGAAGTGGAGGAAGCAAGGAGGAAACAATTTAATGGCACGGTGCATACCGTGCCACAGACAATTACTGTTATTCCAGCACACATTTCTGCCGCTAGCAATGGTTTGCCTTCAATTTTACAGACATGCCAAATAGTTGGTCAGCCAGGACTTGTTCTCACGCAAGTTACAGGTGCAAATACGTTACCAGTAACAGCCCCAATAGCTTTGACTGTAGCAGGAGTCCCAAACCAAACACAGTTACAGAAGAGTCAGATTCACACTGCTCAGCCTGTTGCAGAAACCAAACAAGGAGCTGCTGTTCCAGCCCCTCAGCCTATCAAAAATGAATGCGCGCTGATGAATCCTGACTCCTTTGGAATCTGAGCGAAAAAAACTAAGGAACAGCTGGCAGAATTGAAAGTCAGCTACCTTAAAAATCAGTTTCCTCAAGATTCAGAAATTGTAAGACTTATGAAAATAACGGCCCTGACTAAAGGAGAGATCAGAAAGTGGTTCAGCGATACATGCTACAATCAGAGAAACTCAAAGAATAATCATGGGATTCATCTCAACAGTGATTCGTGTGCCACCATTGTTATTGATTCAAGCGATGAAATGAATGAGTCCCCAACGGGAGTCACTCCACAGAACAAGTCATCATGGAGCGCTTTTCCTGATTTCAACCAGCAGAAATTCAAAGAGAAGACTGCTGAACAGCTGCAGGTCCTCCAAGCAGGTTTTCTTAATAAGCCAGTCCTTACTGATGAAGAGATGAATAGGTTAATAGCCAAACTGACCAGGAGAGAGTTTGATGCCTGGTTTACAGAAAGAAGGAAATTGAATGTCTTGAAAGAAGAGGGAGCTGACTTGAACGAGAGCAATGCTGGCAGCTCAAAAGAAGAGACTGGAGAAACATCTGTGGGAGATGGAGCAGCAGGAGCCAAATCAGTGTATTCCACTTCAAGCAAAATAGGCAAAAAATCACCAGAGCAGTTGCACTTGCTTAAAAGTTCTTTTGTCCGTACTCAGTGGCCATCTCTACAAGAATACAACAAACTAGCAGAAGAAACTGGGCTCCCAAGATCAGAAATTGTGAGCTGGTTTGGAGATACTCGCTATGCTTGGAAAAATGGAGGATTGAAATGGTATTATTATTACTAGAGTGCCAATGCAAACAGTCTGATTGGCCGAGGCTTTGCGAGAAAGAGAGGAAAAGGAAGACTGAAGGGGAGGGGGAGGCCTCGGGGGAGACCTCAGGGAAGCACGAGGTTAAATTGCTGGGACAGAGGTGTGTCTGTCATAAAATTCAAAACTGGAACAGCAATCCTAAAGGACTACTATATGAAGCACAGATTCCTTAATGAGCAAGACCTCGATGAACTGGTAGCCAAATCTCACATGGGATATGAGCAGGTCAGAGAATGGTTTGCAGAAAGGCAAAGAGGATTAGAACTTGGAATAGAGCTGTTTGATAAGAACAAGGAGGAAGATGAAATGCTGGAAGATCAGGAAGATGAGGAAGAAACAGATGATAGTGATACTTGGGAACGCCCCTGACATGTTAAGCGTAAACTTTCAAAATCAGATTGACATGCCATTTGGGATTTGGGGGCCAAAACCCAACTAATTAGGTTGGATGTTATGGTGAAGAGCCAAATGATTTTTCATGGCCTTCAATTTAGCAAGCACCTGCTCGCATTTTCCTTCTACATAAAAGAACATAGGCAAGTGTGGTGGTGCAATTCTTACCCCTCCCTGCCCTCCTTGCTGGGCTGCTTGGTGCCAGGTGTGATTCCATCCACATTCCCCCAAGCTATCCACCAATCTATGGAGATAAGGACTGATAACCTTGAGGAGCCTGGCTCCTGCCCCTCCCAATTGCTTGGAAAAGGTTATAATGGCCCATCATCTCCTGATGGCCTGACACACCTATGCCTGGGATGTGATCAGATGGAACAATAACAGGGTTGCATGTTATTCAAATTCTTGTGCAACTGCCGGAAGGCACCAGATAGTATTTGACAAAAGTCAGTTATCTTGGATCCTATAAACTGCGACCACCAGAGAGACCCTTTGAGCTCTCCTGGATCGCAGCAGCCTGTGACCAGCATCTCCCCTGAGCTGGGACGCCTCTCAGGTACCAAAACCCTTAAGGTGTCGTCTGCTCCAGGTGGAAGGCCAGGGCGAAGTCCCCCCACTCGAGTCTCAATTATCGCCCGTTGAGGAATGCCAAGGCATTGTGAGTATTTGCTCTAAACTCGAGAGGGAAATTTTCTTTGAGCTAGCTTCTATTTCACCTGTTTGTTGGTGGGGATGTGTGTGTGTGGGTACGTACCCTTACCCTTGTTCCTGTGTGCTTGTCCCTTTTGTGTTCATTTCACCAAATCCAAACCCCTTTGTTTCTGTATGTATATGTCTGGTTTGTGTATGTGCATGTACATATGTGTATAAACTAAGGTACCGTTAAGTAAGTTAGAGTGAATATTGTCATTTTAGAACCTGAATAAGTCGCTTTTCTTTCTGAGCTATTTTGTATTGACAAATAGTTGTTAGTTATTAATAAATCTAGATTATTTTTCTAAATCATTACCGTGTCAATACTTTCATCCGCGACAGCAAGATGCTACCTGTGCAGGCAACAACTATTTGCTTCCTTGCTACAAAGCAATGGACATCCTTAGGCCTAGCCTAGGACATGGGGTTATAAGTCAGATTCAGTTCAGCTCCTCCTCTTCCGCATTATCAACTGGAAGATTCATGTTCATCATTCATGTGACTGCTTCTCAATATTTAATTGCTTTATGTTGTTTAATTCAAAAAAAACCATAGACGTGTTTTTCGTTGATGTAGGAGAACATTGCCCGCTCATGAAGGATGAAAATGCAAAAACCTAAGATGTCTTTTTGCAAACACCACTTCACCTGAAAGGTTTCAAGGCCTGGGTTTATTCCTTAAGGAAAGAGTTCAAAACAAAAGAGAAGGGGAAAAGTGTGACAAAGGAATCAATGAACCTAGGGGTGAGGATTGCTTGGTTTAAGAATGCGAGGTGATTATGGCACCTTTTGTGTACCTTCAAAGTGTTTTGGGTTTACAGAACTTGTGCTGAAATGTTCTTTGTTGATAATTATTTAGACTGAATGAGTCTAATGCTAGAAGATGCTTTTTGTTACATTCAATCAGTGTATCCTACATCAATTTAATTTAAATGCCTGACAGACTTCGTGCAGTTGATAGTAACATTTGTTTTTAGCTTGTGCACTCTTTGTTGGAAATGGTAAGAAAAGTACGTATATTTCTAGCTGAAAAGAATAATTTCTTGAAAACTTACACTGAATTTTAAGGTAAACGTGAGGTGGAAGCTGCCTAAAAGCTGTTCAGAGTTGCTTGGAGTTCTCTAAGAATACACAGATACAGAGATGAAAAGCGTCTTTGGCTGCTAGTAAGAAAGTTTTTCAAGTTGTGGCTATGACATGATGTTTATTTCTCAAAAAAAAAAAAAAAAAAGAGGTTATATGGCTTTTAGATTCTTAGAAATTATAAACACGCTTGTGTTTAGTTGTTCTGAATAAGAATAAGAATAAGTGATAGCCCAGTTGAATGATTTGTGCGCAAGTTTAACCTAAATTCATCCTGACAGATTGAGCTCACCTCACCACTATGCTGATTGTTCTTGAGGCTACTGGGGAAACACACTTATTTTTAGAGGTAGTTTGATCTATGTGAAGTGAATGTCAGAAGTAGTTTAATCTGATACAGAACATCTACGTCTTGAACAAGTGTCTTTAAAACAGAGGGAGGGGGAAAAGAAGGCCATTTAGTCTCAACACATAGAACTCTGAGTTTGAATTAGCAACTTAAAAACAATGGGCCAAATTCACAGAAGTTAGTTTAGGCAGATGTCTGGCATCCTAGAAAACTGGCACTCTGAGGACAAGTAGTTTGTGTTCTTGCTACGATCAGTCTGTATTTTTTAGGGATGTTACTTTATACTTAGATGTCAAAAGGTGATGATGATTAATTGGTGCTGCTGTTATTGCCAGCATTGTCTGCTTTTATATTGACACTAACAGAAAGGATACTAGCAACCTCCTTTTGTACATCTGTCAGCATCTCCTCTGTAGGCTTCTGCATCTGATGACCAATGAGAGACAGATTAGTGTAGAGAAAATACATCCTAATGTTTCCACATTTCCAAGAACCTAATCTGGAATTACTCTTTCTTCCTCACTGTGATAACTGTCAAAAGACCAAGAAAGTCCTTTTAGTCATGATATTCTGAAACAGAGGAGCCCATGTTAGATCTGGGTTTTGTGCCTGGTAGTGGGTGAAACCCAGATCGAAGCAAGAAACGTCTGATGAAAAAAATATTAACTCGCCTTTCTCCCTGGACACTTGTAGCTGTCTTTCTGCTCGCAGGTTGAACAGGCTGCCTGAATTACAGGAGGATGTTGTCTGTGAAAGCCATTTCCTGCGGTGAGCTCTTCTGACTATTTGAGATTGCTGGAAAGAAAAAGGCAGTGGCTTTTGGTGTGTGTCATGAATTTGATGATGAAACTATTGCCTGGCTTCCAAGATTCAAATTGGTGAGGCACAAAGTAGCCAGTGGTGCTGGAGAGGACTAGCCAAGAATCCCTTGGTTTAACTTTGGAATGGGGGAGGAGCAAAACCATGTTGTCAGCATATTTCATTGAACTCTGTATGGATGTGAGATGCTGTAAGAGAGATCAGGGTCTGGCCTTTTCAGCATTGACTGCTCCGTGTGGTTGGGAGATACTCTTGTTTGGCTGGTAATGGTATGGATGAGGCTGTTGTAGATACCAGCAGATAGAATAAAGACTTATATTAGCTTCAAGCTCTGCTGGGAATAGGGGGTCAAAAATCTGGAGTTGCCTTAATCCTTAAGCTTGACCCAGAATTAATTTTCTTTTAAAAAACCCAAAACTAAAACCCGCCCAAGCAACCTGTCCATAATATCTCCACTTTTTGTTAGCAGAGACCGCATTTATATTATCATTAAATCCAGCCTTCTTTAAAAGATGAGAAAAAAATAAAGATCCAAGTTAATGATCTGATTAAACTGGGAAATTTTCCATTTTGGCAGTGTTCTGTTAAATAACACTCGTCTACAATGGTAGGCCTTAGCACATCTGGTCTGAAAAACACAGGAAGAGGAAATACATTGTTTATCAGACTAAATATAGTTGGATTGAATTTCTTCTTTCAGTAAAATGGTCAGAGATGGCGGCTAATGTATACTGGGCCAGATTTTCAGTTGCTGTAAATATTACAGTTCCACGTATTCCAGTAGTTATAATAGTATTTACAGCCCATTGAGGATCATCATCTCTGCAGAGTATAAAATTTAAATTAAGCCATGTGCTGTGGATCAGCTAATGAGAGATGCGGAGTGTCCACATTTCCTTTGGGCTACGTGCACACTGTAAGCCTTTCAGTTGTGCCAAGGATGAGAAAAATCTGGGTGAGTTCAGCCTAAAGAAAGCAATTGAATGCATTCATTATTGCTCCTAATCTGTCTGTTATTTCTCTTTGAACAAACAGAGTCCATCAGTTACCAGTTTATTTCATGTTTGCAGCACGTGTATTTGCACTGTGTACTGGGAGAGAGGGAAGCTCCTTCCGGAGGCCTCCTGTGTCAGGAGAGGAGCATTGGAAAGAGCTATCAGCATGCTGGTCTCTGTCTGTGAATTGTGGTTGTGGCTGGTGGGAACTCAAAGCTACTGGTAACAGGAGTTTAGCTCAGATTCATCTCGGCCAACCTTAGGCTGCTGTGCTCCTTGCATAGGTGCCCGAGGCACACTATATGGTCACTTGAGAGGAAAGAAATTGCCTGGTGGGTGGAGAGGATATGGCACCTTCTCATTCTACCGGTTACATACAGGAAACTTCCTCAACCTAAGCACATCAGCAAGTGTCTTTATGATGAACCTGAGCATTGCAGTGCTCAGCAGCAGCACGCCCCTGCAGCCTGGCTCCCTCCTGTAGCTTATGCACACCTGCAGGATGTTTTGGAAGCCACTTGGACTGAGCTGTGTTGACAGTGGGGAGCGAAGGGGCAAGAAAGTATGTCTACCCTGGGGTGAGTGTCCAATGTGGGGTTTTATGGATTTCCCTGCTTGGTGAAGAACTGTGTGTAGATGAGCCTGTGGTATGTTCTCTCTATTTGTGTGGAGCTTCACCTCTTAGGTTTGAGCCAGTTATGAACCAGCTTCCAGTGATTGTCATTGAGAGTGAGATGAAGAAACTGACCTTGCTCAGACCTTGCCTCTCGTTTGTTCTCAGTCTTCGTTGGGAGCACTGTTTCAGAATTCAGCTGTGAGCACCAGTTCCTTTAGAGCTAAGGTTGAGCTTTCCTCTCCGTCTGCTGTTTCTGCCAGGAGTACCTGATCTGATAACACCAGTTACTTGCTGTATCTAGAATTCAGCTAAAGGGAGAATAAAGATAATCCTGTGCCAGAATGGAGTGAAAGAAAGGGTTAAAAGAAAGCAAGTGGTGTCACAACTGGGTGAGGCATCCACCATCGTTGTATCATGCTGCTTCATGCCATGTTCTGCTCTTGCTTCTGAGTACAGTGAAGGAGCACAGTTCCATCTTAAACAGTGCTGTCTTCCCAGTATCAACCTCTCACTGACCCCATGGTTAGTGCTTGTTGTAAAAAGAAAGAGCTAGTCCTCCCTGGAGGTTTGAATGAACTAACAGAGTGCTGGCTTGTAAGAAGTGGAAAGAAGGGAAGATGTAGAAGCTTGAAGGCTTTTGCTTGCCCTGCACAATTCAGTTACCTAGAAGTTGATAAGCAAAGCAAATTTTACTCTTGTTCTGACAGAACAAGTAAAGTATTGCAATCACTCATTTTTAGAAATCTCTGTCTTGTTTTCAAAGCAAAGGAGAGGAAAGATATCTAGTACCTCATGATTAGAATTTAGTGGATTGTCTCTAATACAGTATAGTAAATGAGGCCATTCCCTTTTCAACCTTGTCCAGTACCTTTTTTTTTTTGGTTTTTTTTTTTGTTTTCATGCCATTATATGCAATATGGTCTGGCAGTAACTTTGATTATAGGGAAGGAAACTTGCAATGATGTCCTCACATGACATGAAATAATTTTTCTAATGCAAGATTTGCTGACTTTGGGCAAAAGCCTATTTTCCTCCTGCTCGCCAAGGAACTGTTGAGGCAGGCAAGTGCACTCCCTTCTCTACAGAGCAGAGAAAGCATTTCTGGAGCCCATACAAAGTGATTCATGGCTTTATGCAGTCCCCGTAGGCCAGAAAGCCTAAAGGTGCTGACACTTTTCCTCCTCCGTTTTCCTCTGAAATGAGAGCACAGCAGTAACTGACAACTAGTCTGTGGCTGCTGAGTAACCAAGCTGTAGCTTAAGGTGGGGAGCGTTTTCCCTTTTGCACTTAACAGAGTACTATGTATCCAGGCTGGATTTCAGCATTTGCTTCTGTAATTACAGCAGTATCGATTTGCATCCTCCACCTGAATGTATCTGTCTATATTCATATCTCCCAAGGAGAGAAGATAATCTTTAAGCTTCTGTAATATTAAATATCCTTGCTCTAACCTGAATGCACAAAAATAGAGTGCAATAACATATAGCTACTTTCTTTGATTTAATTTATTTTTTCTTGGAAAATAATTTTGCCTACATTCAGTGGTAATGAAAAGATGGTGGCTGTGATTAGAGAGCAGTGAAACTGTTGAGAGTTGTTCATGATGCTGATGTAAACTAGATATGGGAAGGGCTAGTAGAGGGCTTGGTTCCCTGCACTGAACAGTGCTGGATTACACCTATACTCTCCACCAAACTTGTAATGTAGATTTAGCAAGTAGCATGACACAAACTTACTAGGTCAAGTTACTTGAGGTTTGGTGATGTGTTAAAATTCTGTAGGAAAAGATTTTAAAATGAAAGATGTAGCAAGGTGAAAAATCCCCTCAATAGCTACTTATACACACTCAATAGCTCAAACTTTTGTATTGTTTTCCCACCTTTAAAAGGGGAGATTTTGAAGCACAGGCAGGTAACATCCAGTATTTTCAAGTTTAATGATTGGAGCTCTTGGGAGTTTTTCTCCTTCTGTGGTGAAGAGCATCTTCACTTTTTCAGTGGATAGTCATTGCAAATCTGACTTACATGACATTGTAAAATGTAGAGTGATAACTGAGGATCCTGTAGCACTTTTCATGAATTAAGGTGGGATTCTTCTGCATTTGAGCAAGACACTGCAGCTAGTCAGTATACCTAACAAATGCAAGCCCGTTGATCCTACATGCTTGGAGTTGGTCAGATGAACTGCACCCTGAACTTCATTGACTCTTAACATGTGGCTTGCAGGCAGACACGGACACTACAGACATCTGAAATTAGGTGAGGTGGATCTTCACCTGGGAGTGTGCTGGCTGGATTGCAGCACTTGTCTTTGTGTTGTAGTTAGCAATGGTACTTACCTCTGCTTCTGACTTGATGCTTGTTGGGAAGTGTGAGGCCTTTTTTTTTTTTTTTTTTTTTTTTTCCTAGAGCAGGTAGCACTACAGTGGTGAATAAAGTAACTGATCTTTGGCTATAATACTGTGGCCTAAAAATGATTTGGGGTTTCTCAAGTATTTTAGAGATAAGATTACTATATGAACATATGAACTATATGGATCGTGCATAACTTAGAATGTGTTAAGACACATAATATTTGTGTCCCAGATGATGAAAGTATTTCCTTATGCTTGTCCAATACTAGATACCTATCATGAAACTTTCCCTAAAGAACGTGCTAGAACGGCAGAAGATTCAAATCTTCATCTGTGATATGATAAACTGCAAGAGCTCTGTTATGATGTCAAAATATTCCCCCTGCCTCCAGTTCCAACTTACAAAGGTGTTTCCTATTTTGCATAGTTGGCTATCTGCATGTTTGCTTACAGTCTGTACAGAAATGCACTAAAGCTGAGTTGCCCTACCTGGGAAGGCTTTATATTGTATAGAAAATGTGGCACTAGGTACGGCTCTTCATGTGCACAGGAGAGTTAACAGGTGTCGATCTCGTTTACAGAAATGATGGCGCTTTGCAATTTTCTATAATATATTGCAATATACTTAAATGTCCTGTTTGACATGTGAAATGAAATTAAGGTAATGCATTGTTATATATTTGAAGTATGAGGAAGACAATTCACTCACGACCAGCAAGGTTTTTAGAGGGTGTCCAGTGTGTCGCCCTCTGTGATCTGTCTGTTGTATGTGATGTTAAAGGAAGCAACAATACTGTCACTGTTTAGAATGAAGAGTTTCTTTTGAATGATGCAATAGTCTACAGTGTCTTTCCTTTGTAGTTGCCCAGTGTGGTGAAGGGGAAGCAATTCTTGAAAAAGTTCAAGATAACTGGTTGACTGTGAATGGGCCTAATCTTTTGTGAAACCAAGAAAATTTTTGGACACACACAGGACTTGAATACCAAAAGGATTGGAACTTAGTGTTGTGCCAAAGTTAAACTACTGTAGTTGGCAGAAGTTCCGCACTGTAAATTGAAGACTGATTAAAAGCTTGTAAAAAAAAAAAAAAAAAAAAAAAAAAAAAAATCACATTTTAATACAGTACATTTTTATTCTGATACGTAATGGAAACATTCTGTTTTAGACCTTTTTTGAAGAGGCTTCAGTGACCACTAGATTTTGTCCTCTTATGTTTTGTTTGGCCTAATACTATATGTTCTAGTAAAATGGGCTTTATTGCCTGTGTTCTTTGATATGTGATTAAGCTTATAGCTTTGAGTGGCCGAACATTTTACAGAGTAAAAGTCCTTAGAAACAGTATAACATAACTGATATTTCCGTGTCTTATTTATCAGGCTCTGCACAAACTTAGAAAGTTGTGCTGGACTTGTACAACTCATATACGGGAACGCAGCGTACTTCTGGATATTACAAACCTAAGCCTTTGTGGCAGTATGGATCTTGTCTTTGGATTTATTTTTGTTAATTTCTTGAGGCAAAGAGACAAATAAATGCTGCTGTAAAATATTTGTAATATTTGCCATTATTGCTTTCTGTAGCAATTACTGCTTTTGCTTCAACAGATAAAGAAAATAAATCGGAGATAGAAAATTCCTGGTAAGAGAAAGGATCATGTGGGAACTTCTGAAAATAAACTTTGTACCAAAAATTTGAAAAAAGAAATAATGGAATAAATGTCTCTTTACTGAGTGCGTGTGGTTTTAAGAGGTGATGTGGAAACCAGGAACCATGTCTATATGAAAATGTCAGAAACCAGCTCTTCTCAAATGTCTTTTTTTCCTGTTTCACAAAACTGAATTTCACTGATTCCTCAGACGCATTGAATTTGGAGAACTGGCTTGGCTGAACAGCCAGCGTGAGGTCAGCTTCACGTGCAAGTCAGTACAGCTGCTTGTTGCTGAACTGTTCTGCTGTGTCAGCAGGCCAGGGACTTTCACGTGATTTTTCTCATTAAGGCAGATGCTCTTTATTGCATTTAAAAGAGTAGAGGCGAGTAGGAACCACTTCCCTGCTGAAGTCCCTGTCAGTTGGACATCATGCTTCATGGCTGCTTTTGACATTAACATGTGCCTTTTCCTCAGAGAAGAAGGGTCTGAGAGGAGCACTTTCTGCACCTCTCTGGTGAGCCTGACTTGCTGTCACCCACAGAAGCTCCCCACCAGTGGCAGTGCCGCCGTCTTGCATCAGCATGGCGCATCACACCTGTCTACTCAACTGCTGGGCTCCAGCTGGAGGGCTCAAGACCCAGTCTTCCCTTCAGGACCCGGCATTGTGCCTGCAGACCTATCCCTGCCTGAGAAAAAGGTATTTAAGGAGGTACAATCACTCCTGTGCTGTAGTTTGTCAGTCCTGAAAAATTACATCCCTAGCTGAAGCAGCGACCTGTGTGCAGGCCTGGAGATGAGTGCTAGTACCCAGCAGAGCTTGGTGTTTGGCCAAATGGTTTTACTCGATCTGGGGAAAAAAAGAAAAAAAAAAAAGGGGGGGGGGGCGGGGGGAGGGAGAAAGAATGCTTATTCAAGACTCCGTCAGCTAATGAGGGAGTTATGAAAAGCCCTGGATTATGCACACAGTCACCTTTTTTAAAACAGTTACCTTTTTTGTTTACAGTGTTGTCAGCAATTCCAAAATGCTGCAATTCAGTCGATATTTTCACAAGAGACCAGCTGGCTTTGTGCGTTGTTTCCCCTCTCCCAGCCCCCTCTTCCCAGCCCCTTCCATTTTCCATTTGTTTTCATAACAATACTGTCAGCTACTATTTTTAGAAATTTAAAATACCAAGCTACTTTGGGCTCTGCCTTATTTTTCTCTTTATGCCAAAAAGTCCCCTCTAGAATGATGTTAAACTGCTCCCTGTGGTCTTGGTGTTGCTTTGAAATGCTGATGGTGGTGGTCTTCAGTCTGTTGCATGGTGGTTTCTAACATCTTTGTTTTTTAAATGACTTGCTGCACTTCATATACTGCAAAATGAAACCTTTGAATATTGTGTTTCTACTGCTGTAATGTTGAATTATTAGCATTGTGACTAATTCCTCTCCCATGTGTGTTTCTTTACAGGCTCAGTGCTGAGCTGGTGCTCATTACCTTAAAATACTTATTTGGTAGAAGGAAGAAAAGGTAGAAAAGGAACGCAAGTGTGTGTCACACCTAGTTGATTTGTGTCTTTGGGTGAAAATAAAGGTCAGTGTTGGCAGTAATTCTCCTCTTCGTGATTTTCAGTTTTCCTAAATGAAAGCCAAATATAAAAAAATGTAATTGCAGTGAAGCCTGTCTTAAGTGACTAACGTGGAAGAGGGTCCACAAAATAGACTCTAATAATGACGTGTTCTGAACTGAAGGACATGGTACAAATAATATTGCAATAGTAACTGCTCTCAGTCTTGCAGTTTCTTTCCAGCAGCTGGCCAGAGCCCCCAGGTGAAGTCCAGCTGCAAGGATGTCTGTGCAAGCATGGCACCCAGCACCCACAGAGTGCAGAAGCAGAGGCCCACGGAAGCCCTGTGATGGAAGTGGCTCATTTGTCTTAGTGACAGCACGAAGTTAAAAACTGCATCACAGATGTATGTTTTGTGGTGTTCTTGGCTCTAAATTCAATTTCACTTGCAATGATTTGTGGAAGGGAGCAATTGTGGGCAAAGTCCATTTTTTATTTCTACATTTTGTTTGCATTTGCTCATTGAGTAGTTCTTTCCCTGTGCTTTGCCTCACGCTTTCTGTGGGACTGATACTTGTACAAGGCAAATATGAAGCCATAGAAGCTAAATTTAATAGCTGTTTCCACTGGTCCTTTCCAACAGTGCAAAAGCTGCATGGGAAATGAGGCACCGGAGAATCAACAAACAGTTTGGTTGTTTCCCTTGTGGAGGCAGCCTCCCCTGCCAGTCTCCATATGGAAAAGGAAAGCAGGAATGGAAAAGCCCACGAGTTGTGCAGGTCGCTCAAGGGCAGTCCTGAAGCCCTGCATATATTTCTTCAATGTAGCAATTTTTTTTCTAACTCTAGATTTGTTTCTCATTGTTCCTGCAAGACAGCAGTATTGCAGTAAGTCAGCTCAGTGTAATGCATGTTATTACAGCAGAGGTCTACAGCAGCCAAGGCTGCTTAAGTGGTGTCCTACAGGAGTTGCCACCTGCGTTACTTAGCCCTGCCCAGTCCTGAAAACCACAGTAGTAAAGTTTTAACCTAGAGAGGTAACAAATCCACTGTGGTTTCCACACCCTGGTTTCATCATGAGTAGCAATTAAGCAACAAGTGTAACTGTGGCCATGGGAAGTTAATGAATTTTCAGAAAAACTGATAAAACTGAAAAAAAGGGCATAGAAGAAGGTATACAAACTTCACTGTGCCTAACACCGAATCTGTTGGGGTTTTTTACAGTTAGAACAGTAGACTGAGGATACCACACTTTGCCATGACTTCTGCATCCAGCTTGTATCTTCAGACCATGAAGGTACAACCTTGGTGCTTGTACTACACGGCTGAGTGAAGAGGTTCAGACACATGATTCACATCAGTACTGGAAATGTGCAGGCTTGTGCAGGAAGATCTTTGCTTTAGGATTCTCCCTGGCATCTGATCACCTTCTTCCTGACTCTCCAGAAACCTTTTTTCCTATTCTGTTTTCAACAGCATTCTGGTCAAAACCGAGGGTGTATTCATTTTGTTCATCATTTGTCATGCTAGACAGAAAATAGTTGCAAAACCCATTAACAGCTGAACACATCTGTGTGTGGTGCACCCTCTTGGCAATAACAACTTTTCTGGGTTTTGTGAGGCCCGAGGGGGAAGGATTATGGCCTAGTTAAGATGGCTTGCCAGGGTTTTGAAAGGTTGCACTGTTTTAAGGTAGAGCAGGCAAATGAACCATCTTTTGGGGGTTATGTCTTCTCCTGACTGTCCTAAGGACCCCTAAAAAACTTCTGGCTTCTGCTAATAACAAACAATTCTTGCTCTTTGATTTCCATGATGCATGACCCTTCACCTCCCCACTCATTTTCGTTGCATCTTACTAGAACTGTGGGGTGACTTGATAACTTCTAAAGGAACCAGATTCCATGGTTCTGCTCTTCTGGAGAGATGAGAATGCAGAAGGACATTCCCTGCCTGTTGAACTCAGTGCCTGTTTGAAGCAGTGCTGCCTGGGATCACCTCTTCCTGCCCGGTTTCTTGCCTGATGCCCTTCTGCTCGGCCCCTGGCCTCTGTGCTCACATGTTAATACTGCCCTAGTTTCAACGTACTCTTCTCTTTCCACAGTGTGTGAGGGTGCCAGAGCACTTTTCCCCTTCAAGAGTAAGGACTCATTTTAGTTCCTGTATTTGCCTTTGCTCAGTCCTGTTTTACCTTCCTCGAGGACGGATCTAGGTTAGCAAATGTAGCTTCTTGCTCACATTTGGCTGAACTGGCTTCTCAGCTAGCTTGAGATGGATGTTCATTCTGATCTACCAGGACTTTCTTTAAAGATGTACTGAGTTTGAGACAAGTATTATTTTTCTGAAATTTGGGTCAGTAGCTCTGGCTCAGGGGGTCAGGCTTCTGTCACCCTCAGTATGACCACTTACTGTTCCAGGACGATTGCTCTTGAGCTCTGCAGTTGCATCTCATACCATCATAGTAAGATATGCTAGAGCTCATCTGAGCTCATCAGAACTTTAACTGCAGATTTGTTTGCAGTTTGTAGTAGTGGTAACCTCTGTATGGCCCTAGCCATGAAATGTTATTTGTATTACCCTCCCGAGTTGGTCATGGACAATATCTCCTTATGTGTGACACTATGCTAAGAGGATGAAAGATGGTCTCTGCTGTAAAGAGCTTGCAATCTAAATAAAAAGCAAGAGACAAGGACACAGTGAGACAATGTCAGAAAATAAAGAGCTGCTCCCCTCTTTTCATGTTTAGGGAGAAGCCTATGACTGTCAAGAAAACTAATCTTCCCTCAAGGTATGAATATTTCACAGTGTCTGGAAGAATCCACTTAAGATTCAGGAGCCGCCCATCCTTTGAGGAGTGCTCGCTGTGGGCCTTACTGCCCTCTTCACTGCAGGCAGCTCTCTTGCTTTGAGGAGGGAACTAGTCTCTCCTTTGCTTTCTTCCAAGAGCAGCTACTTTCCAGCATATTTTAATAAAGCTCTAAACCATGTGAGAGCTGCATGGTCGATGTGTGTGGATAGTGCCTACCAAGGTAGGGCCCTAGTTGCTGACCAAGGTTTCTTGTTTCTACTGTGTGCTTGATGGTCTCTGAAAACTTTGTGGTGTACATGCTCCTGGCACAAGAGTGGCTGGACTGTGGCGAGGACCCATGGAGGCTATCACAATACAGATAACATCAGTAATTAGAGAAGCACTGGGGGAGAATTCTTCCAAATTAATTTTGCCTCAGAGTAGACTGGAAAACGAGGAGAAGAAGGGCTGTCGGGATCTAGACAAGCTTCATCTGCCATGCTGTATTTTCTTTCCTTGGCCAAGAGGCTCAGGCAATAGAGCAGTGTGACAAATTCCTGCCTATCGCTTGACTTGTCTTCACCACCCAGGCTGTGGGCTCTGGGCTCACCCTGACTGCAAGATGAAGCATACTAGCCTGCCCCCAGTTACCGAGGTTGAAGCTGGGTCACAGCACCTCACCACCAGCGTAAGGAAGCATGCTCGTGTAAACAGCTACAGTAGCTTTGCTGATGCACGGGAACTTGTTCATCAACCACAACTTACTGGGGCCCGTTTGTTCTCTTGGTCTGATGTTCATGTGCAGAGCTGGTGGTTTAGGCTGATGGTGGAGTAATACCTTGGCTGCCTTTAGGAAGAGATTCATCTATGGCTTCTTTTATCCCTGAAGATGCCTACACAGCGCAGCTGCAGCCATGCAGGCTCTTGTAGGGCTCCTGTATCTCTGAGCCCCCTCAAAGCTGCCTCTTCCAGAGATTTCTCCTGTGTGAAGCCAGGGCTAACAGCACCGTAGCAAATCATGCTGTGCAGACTCAGGCAAACAGCTTTACTTAAGTACAGTGGGAATTTGTGTTCTGGCAGCTACATTGATGACTCGGGTCTTAGGGGAGAAATTGAGCAAATCTCCAGTGCTGACAAGGCACAGGAATTTCCTAAAGTTGCATTTTTTAATTTCTGTAATTAATACATGAGGAACCTTTTAAATGTCTGAGGGGAGGCAGGGGGAGAGCCAGGCAAGGGAGGAAGGAGGAAGAGAAGCAATTTTATGCCTGTGATTTATGACTGAAACCATGCAGTCAGCTGCTAGGCCCCCTGTGTGGTGCTCAGGAATCACTGCTCTCCTATCGCTGATTTACCAGACAAAGGCACTCTCTGTTGCAACACAGAGCCTCTGCAGACCACGCTGGTATCCTCAGAGGCCACGGCGGCTGAAACCCCCAGCCCGGGAGGACTCAGCAATCCAAGCTGGCAGCCAACCGGCTTCTCTGGGATTTGCCCCTGGGAGTGCCTTGCTCTTTGTGTTTTACTTTGAGCTGGGGCCACATTTCACTTTGATTACTCATGTTTCTTTTTTGTTTTTTCTTCTTTTTGATTTGTTCTTAATCGTCTTGCTGGATTTTCATGCTTTGCTCGTTAGACTGGTGTGTTGCAGCATGACTGGCAGTCCTGGAGGAGTGGGAAGGGAATAGGTGTGTCCAGTGTCCATGAGACATGCAAAAGAAGCCTCAATCCCCTTTTATTTTTTTGATCAAATCTACCTGCCAAAGTTGAGGTTCTACCCAGGGATTTATGCCAGCTGTTGCTACATCCAGTCATAAATATGGTGGCATGGAAAGATATTTTGGGCATGTATCCACTTAGAACAACAAAAACCCACATGTCTACTTAGAAAGGAAACCTTTAAAATTATGCATACAAGCAGTGCTTTGGCCTCAAAGACCGTTCTGGTATAGCCAGGTTCATTAGTCCATTTTGCAGGTTAAGGAAGTACAAGGATGACTTTTCAGCTCACCCTCTCCAAACCTGCGTGGTGATTAGATGGGACAAAATGGACCTTCCTGGGTGGATGGACTGGCAAGGTGGAAACAGCATTGCAGTACACTTAAAACACAGCACACTCTGTGCATGGTAGTATTGTGAGGCAGGGCAAACAGCTGAGGTAGCTACAACTTCACCTAGGTGCTGTTAATGAGGAATGGTGTGCCTGAAAATCTTTGTCTTGAAGAAGCTCTAGGATCAGTCTTCACTTAGTCATATCCCCTTTTGGGAAACCGTGTCTCAAAAACGCTGAGATTTCTCAAGTTTCCACCTTCTGCTTTGGAGCAGAAGTGAAATCAAATGGAAAAGTTACCAAAATACACTCCCACCCGCCCCCACGTAGGCACTGAGCCAAGATACTAACAGAACAACTCTGCAGTTATGCAATTAATTTATCAAAGCAGCTTGGTTTGACTATTTGTTACAAGATCTTACATTTCCATTACAGTGACTTGTGACCAAACTCCTTGCCAGAGCTGGGGAGGTGCGACAGCCCTGCTGCCTGTCCAGGGGTGCAAACCGCACCCGTTTACCGCCCCCTCCTAACACCGACAGGCAAACGCCAGAAACGGGGAGTCAGCCAGACGCTGCCCTGAGGCCGGGCCTTCCTCTGCTCTTGCTTCGCTCGGCGGGCTCGCCCCTGGAAGGCCGGCAGCACCCGGGCTGCCACCGCCGCCGTTTCCAGCCAGTGCCCCAGCCGGCTCTCCCCTCCAGCCCATGCAGCGGGGGAGAGCATGAGGCCTTCTCAGGGCGCCTGCCCCAGGCACACTACCGGCAGCAGGACTTTGAGGTATTTCCAGGGCTCTCACACGGCCTGGGGGTCTGAGCCGAGCCTGGGCCCTGGTGGGTGGAAGCTGTGGGGATAAACTGGGCTGAGCCTGTGGTCCCTGGTGCGCTGAGGAAACGTGTCTATTTATATAAAAGCCTCCCGGTAGAGCCGTGGCCTGGAGATGCTAGAGTGAGTGGCAGGGTTATATCCAGCTTGGTGGTTCCTCGTTTGTGCGGAAAGCATGACTGGCCCACGGGCAGGGGTGGTGACCTGGTGAAGAGCAGTCCTGCTGGCTGAGCTGCTGCCAGGCCACGATGGGTAACTGTTCTGGCAGGCTCCCCCAGCCAGATGTCATCTTTCCAGGAGTCAGTGTGAAGTCAATGTGAACTGGCCAGAAATGTTGTTCTGCACCCAGAGCTGATCCAGATCAGGCTTGCCCACCTGAGCAGTTCAGTGGTGAGCAGAGCTGGTGTTTGTGGCCGTGAAAGTCATAGTCAGCCAGAGGTGTGTGTGTGGATTTCTCTGCTCCTGGGGATAATACCATGTCCCACAAAGGCTGTCTCATCTCTTGTCAACCACCTGGCTGCTGCTCACCTTTTTCAGAGCTCCCCCTGCTGCCAGGTGAAAGCTGACTGTGGTTGTCAGGCTCGTGACAGTTGTCTTATGAGCCGCCTCATGAATTGCCCCACCTCTCTGTTGCTCTCTCTCTCTGGATGGCTGGTTGTGCCTTTGGGGTGCATTTACGTTTCTGTTTCTGCTCCTGCCTGATGTAGTCCTAGATCCTGTCCTCACTGCCTACTTTCTGAGCCTCATTCCTGATCATCCATGCTCTCCTGCCTTTATAGTCGTAGTTGCAGGATCCAGTCTTTTGTTACCTTGTTCCTGGTTGAAACCAGCCACTTCCGCCCTTGTTTCAGCTGTAATAGCTTCTTGTTCCAGGCTATATGGTTTGCATTACAGGCTCCCTGATTTCAAAGCCCTCAGGCCAGCTTCTAACTCCACTCCTTCTGCCTTGCCCACTGGATTTGTGGACCTTTTTGTATATCTCAGCTGGCACTGACTTCTGCTTTTTAATGTTATTCCAGTGCTACTGCTGCCTTGTCTATACACAACAGATGCTTGCCAGTCTCAGCTGAGACACCCTGAATGGATTCATAAAAGTGTGCTGAGAAGAAAGATGCCTCAGACGGAGGTCAGACATGGCTGCTGACCCTCAGGAAGAGCAGATTGCTTCTTGCTGTGTGCTGTGGTGCCCTCTCAGTGTAGAATGACACCCCTTCAGATCTCCTAGTGGAACAGACCATTGGTCCCTAACCCATTTCTGTCATGATGATCCATGTTAAAAATGTCTAGTCTTCAGTCCTATTGCTTAGCCTGGATCACTGTGACAGGACCAGAACCAGACTGCACATAAAATTACAGATTTGAGAGCACTGACCCTAGAAAGGGGGCTGGAAATGAATACATGGGGGTAGTAATCTCTTTGTTTGTTGTGAATACACTTTTATGTCAGCCTAGGCCACGTGATAAGAAATGCCAGGGACAGCAGTGATCTAAGCTGTGCCCATTTTTAAGATACAGGTGACTGTAGAATCTACTTGGAATTCGTAATGCCTGATTCTTGCCAGGTTATATCACTTTGTCCCGTAACAAGGCAAACAGGGGTGTCTTGCATTCCTTCTGTGATCCGTTTTGACCAGTGGCTGCTGCATTCTCTGGACAGAAGGGAGATGTCTCTTTTGGTCGAGAAGGAATGCAAGCTTAACACCAAGGAAGAAAAATATTTCAGCCATTTTGCTAGGAAGTATTTAGGGTATGTTGCCTGGAAGCTCTTTGTGTTAGAACCATTCAATTTTGCAAGGAATAATTAAATATTCATTGTGAGAGATTGGAGAATAAGCACTGCTCTTTAGTCTTCTGGTCTGAGCACTCACATGGAGGGGGAGGAACCAAGATCCCAGCCTTAGCTTCACTGAATACGTAATTTAATGTATTTAAATGTTAATTGGAGCCCCGTTGAATGCCCTGAGCATTAAGCTACAGAAGTATTGCTCATTCTTGTCTTTTTCCTTAACCCAATTAATATATAATTATTTTGTGCAAATTAGAACCACCCTACAGGAATGATAAAGATTCACCTTCCTTGCTGTATTCTCCGACTTGCTGATTATTCATGTGAGGTGAGGTACCTGCAGGTTCAAACCTTCCTGTGGACAATGATATGAATTTGAAACAAGGTCTTCCAAATTTAGGTTAAGTGCTCTGATCATTGAGTTGGTGGCTGGGGGAGGTACATCTTGCGTTGCAGATGATCCCTTCTGGATCAGTCCTGGTGAGGGAGAGGTGGACTGATGTGTAGTAAATCCTGCCAGGGCTTAAGCACGAGTTAGGATTGAGGTTGCTCATCACTGTCTAGATTTGACTGTGTAGTACCAGGGCCCTCGTCTGTTGCTGGCATAGGTGATAGCTGAGTCTGGAGAAATGAGAATGTGGACTTCAGCTCCTGAATTCCCTTTGTGACTGTAGTCATAACCAAAGCGTACTGTCAGGCTTGCCTTTAAATGAAAATCTCTTACTGTTTCGTTTGGCTTTTCTTTTTGTCGACACTACTAGAAAGCCCTGTGTGAATATTCAAACTGCTTACTACTCTTACCTCCCAGTAACATTGCAATGAGACAAGATGTCCAAGAGGGCCAGGCTCGGTGTTTATGTCGCTTAGGAAGGCATAAGGAGGCTCTGGATATTGCAGAAAAAATGGTAAATAATGCAATCGTTCTTTTAGATTTTGAATATTAAAATATTGCCAGTAGTTCCTTTATATGGACTATTTTCTGGAAAAATAATCTTCATGTGTACAATCCTTCAGGATGTTCAGTGCTCAGAGTATTTGGTAAACAGAGGGTAACTGTCACTGCAGATATAATCACTCTTTATAAATCAGAACACCCTGTACCACAATGAGCTCCCTGTGCAGGGAGGCTGCTAGTCCTGGAAGGGACTAAATATCATGCCCTGCCAGGCAGAATTAATGTAATGTAATAGGAAGTATAAGAAAGGGGATAAATGAATGCTTAAATCTTTGCACTATAAAAGGACGGCTCAAAACTCCCTTTTATTTCCATATACTCGCTGCCAAGCTGCCACCAAGAAGAGTATCTCACCACAAATTGAGTTTTTCCCATAAAGGAAAAAGTCCAGAGGCTCTAGAGTCTGCTAGAGTTTTACTGCTGCTGTTTATTTTACATAAAAGGTGTTTACGCTACAAAGAAGGGCAGCTGTATAAAACTCTGAAAGCATATAAACAAATGACAGCATTTGAGCCTCCTTGCCTTTCAGACTGGGACAGGGCAGCTGAAGGGAATGCTGTCAGCTTCATCGTGCATGATCTCTATCATGTATCGTTTAAAATTAAGAGCGCAGTTTTGTACAATTGAAAAATTACCTCTAGTGATATATGTGTGTCATTATTAAGGGAGACATTTTCTTAGGCTCTGAATGATGATTCTGTTCCACTCCTGGTTTTAATCTATTATCTTTTGTTTCTGGAGAAGCAGTGCTACTAACACAGATCACTTAACAATGGTTCTCAACCTGCAGTTTTCCATTTACCAGGGTCTGGAAAATGTAGAAAAAAAGATCACATGCCTGCAGCAACTGATCTGCTTACATCCTTTCAACCCTTGGTACTGGAAGTTACTTGCTGAAGTTTATATGAGCCTTTTACAGAGCTTGTCTTCATCAGTCATTCCAGAAACAAATATAAATCAGTCTGAAGAGGTTATTGTAAGGGGTGGTAGTTTCAAAACATCGACTGGAAGAGAGATTAATTTGCAGCCTCACAGATCAGACAGCCAGAAAGAAGACGCTTGGTCCGGCCTTGCTACAGAAACCAAGAGTGAGAATGCAGTGACTTGTAGCAGCAGCCAGGCTGTAAAAGAATTCCTCTGCGCTTCAGAAGAACTGGAAAGGATGGACGAAGGGGAACACACAGCCTCTGAGTCCTGGGAGCAGAACATGTCGAAGAAAGTTGGGATAAAGGCATGTGCCTCATTTATTAGAGCAAGGTAACTAAATGTATTCTTAGAATAATGTTAACTTTGCCCAATCGAGAACAATTTAAAGCATATTTTTCCCAGCCTTAATATAATATAATAAATAAAAATATTTATTTTCAGTTTACATTTTCAATTAAATGTTTGTTTTGGCATTGGCAATGCTAACTTAGAAGCACTCTGCTCTTGCTTCAGATCTTAAAAAACCAAATCCACAGCATGGTAGCTCCTGAGTGAAAAGAGTAAACCAGCGTCATACACTGTTGAGAAGTAAAGCGTTTTTTAATGGCCTTATTATATTAATCTTTTCAAGTAATTATATACAAAAGGGCTTGTTCTTCAACAAATGCTTCTGTTAGAGCATGGCTGTTTCCTGGTTTGGTATTAAAGATGCAGCAGCAGAAGTGCCCCAAAGGGAAGGCTAGCCAGTCTTCCTTCTGCGAGTGCCACCTGTCTTATTTGCTTGAAGCCTCATGCTTGAGCAAAAATATATTTTGTAATAATACCCCAATCTGCATAATGGATGAGGTTGAAAAATGAACTCTGTGACAGCTGATTGACAGGCCTGCATTAAAATGCTCTTTCCTTTTCTTCCCTCTGTTCCTAAAACTCTTGCACACAACAAAAATCCCCAAAGCGTAATCTGTCAAAGAGATAATTAGGAACTGGTT
Organism: Athene noctua; assembly: GCF_965140245.1. NCBI lineage: Eukaryota > Metazoa > Chordata > Aves > Strigiformes > Strigidae > Athene > Athene noctua. The sequence goes on along the minus strand of NW_027437556.1, from coordinate 684,813 downwards.
TTGTTAAAATAGTCTTGGATTTTTTCCCCCCCTCTTGCCTCTCAGTAATGTATGAGTCACTGAGAGTATTTAAAGCCATTTTATGAACTTCCACAAATGTTGACAGCGAACACCTGTTAGGGCAAGATTTAAGAAATGTAAAAAAAGATATAGTAGCTTCTAATTGTACTCAGGCTAAGAGATGGTGACTGTAATTGCTACTTGGGAGAAGTTAATAAATGTAGTACTGATATTTAATATTAAAGCTACATTCATATTAAAATAATCTGTGTTGCTTGTTTTGGTGTGTATAGTTCAGCATTGAGACAATTAAAAATTGTGGTATTTGCTTGCTTGGCTGCACAGTTTCACAAAATGTTATTGTGGTTTATATTTGCAGATACACTTGTCCAGGGTAAACTTGTCCCCTGCTCAGGGCTTATGCATTAAATAGGTTGTCTAATATTTTCAGGTCTGTTGGATTTTAAGTGCATGTTGCATAAACAGGTACAAGGTAAATTGCACCTGGAAAGGGGATGTTGGTATTGCTTTTTGTAGGAAATAAGGTTCTGTGTTAAAACATCATGAGCTCTTCTAGTTTTGTCAACCAAAAAAAAAAAAAAAAAAAAAAAAAAATTGGATAAATTGTTTTGTTTAATTTTTATTCTTTTTTTTACATTATGTTGATGCAAATTTTGAAACAAAAATGCTTTACAAATTAAAAATACTTTCTGTTTTTACTTTGAATTTCCCAGTCAAAACTTTATTGAAATTACAAATGGTTTACTGGCTCAGACTTATAAATTTTGATGTTTATAATGCTCAACTTTAATCTAAGATTTTCTCTTCATAAAAATACACTCCGTTATTGTAACACCTGCTTTGTTTAACCTTGGTAAATGTGATACAATTTGTTGTCCTATATGCATAAAGCTTGAGTTAAACATAGTTTCAGTCATGATACTGCTAAGTTCTAGTAGTCTCTTGGTTGAATATAGTTAGATATTTCCTCTGCTGACGTGTTTTACAGTCCTTGTGTGAGGATGACTCTGGAAACTGCCACTGCGCTCTCTGGTCGAGCAGTTGGTGATGGGGTCCCTCAGTGACACAAACCCACATTGTGAGCACAATGTCTAACCTTCACCAAATCATGGTGGTGACTTCTGGGGCACTGCCTTGAATATAAAACGGTGGTGAAAGCTGTTAGAAAATATTCCAGGGTTGGCCTATGTGGGGAGAATGAGATTTGTCTAAACCCCCAAAATTTCTAGCTTTTCAGGTTACAAAGTCAATCACTGCCATAGGCAAAAATGCACTGCTGTCTTGTTAGGCCTTAATAAGGATGTGGGACTCCTGATGTACTACAGTTAATGCTAGCAGATCCAAGCTTCACTTTGAAATTGTGTGATGGATGCATGGAGAGAAAAATGTTTGCACTTCTCAGTACTTCTGTGGTAGCAGGGGTATACCATACCCATAGTAGATTGATATGGATGTATTCACTTCTTTGCAGGTTTTGCAGTTAGCAAAAGTCAGGAAGAAGAGCCGTTCTTAAGTATTGTATTTTGGTTGGTTTTAGGTTTGCTGACTTGCTCTTTTGCCAGCTGTGCCTTTTTTGAACTGCCTTTTTTGTTTCAGGCTTTTACTTCAGCTTACTCGGTTACAGCAGTCATCCTTTGCGTTAGAAAATAACATAGAAGGTCAAAAAGAAATTGATGACAAAGTGGCACGACTTGGTTTCGGTGAAAACTCCTTGCTGTTGATGATCAAGGTAAGGGGATGTTTCACAGTGTGCAAGTTCTCAGCTACACGTAGGCTGGTTGAGGTACCTGAGCCAGTTCAGGCACAAAGTGTCTGTAAGCATGACACTCCCCTCAGGTAATTAACTGTGCCAGGAAACATGGTAAATTAGCTGGGACCAGTTGTCCTGGTAGTGCATTATCTGGAACTGACAGTGATAGCTATATAGCTTTTGGGAATGTTCAGGGTTGTTAAGTTTCTCACTGGATGTGTACTTGCAGATGCATCATCACTGTGAGTTTCTTGGGATGCAGATTTTATCTCAGGAATTTTAGATACCACAGAGTGAATCACAAGTATGAAATGGAAGTGGAGATTACTTTGATGACCACAGCAGTATTAAACACTTCCAGAAAAAGTATTAAACATTTTCAGAAGATGACAGAGACATCCTTTTACATTATTTCTTTGTCCTGTTTGATGTACTGGATTCTATTTTTAAAGAAATACAAAGGGGGAGAGTAACATTGCATGACTTTATTCATAGAGATTAAACATTTTTAGTGCCATTTATAGAATTTCTGACTTTTATTTTAAGGAATAAAAGGAAGCTAGTGAGATTCTAACTTCGCTGTCAGTCTTACAGCTTTAAGTTAGTGAGCACCAAGCCGTTGCCAGGGTGGCGGTAAGTCCTGTGGGATTTCACCGTAAGAGGGCAGCAGCATGTAGACTATCTCAGGTTTTGGGAAGCTTGGAAAAGAAACTTGTTTCCTTGCTTCCCTTGACACCTCCAGGAGGAGATGAGTGTTGGTGCCTTTGCAAGGTGAGCACTGAATGCAGAGCATTGGTGTTGAGAGATCCGCTGGCGCTCAGAGAGTAAAAGTCTCCCTGCACAAGCGTAGCCAGAAGCTGGGCGGGGTTGTGCAGCTCTGTAGCTTGGGCACTCAGTTCTCGGTGGTTACAGCAGAGTGCAACAGGCAGACAACTTGATCGTGACTTGGAAACTTCTGCATGGCATGTGGTTCATGTGTCAAGGGCTTTTCTTGTAAAAATCTGTTATCAATGTCATATTTGTTGTTTTCTCTGCAAGTTATTTTCTTGTTTCTCATCTTTCTGACTGAACAAGATCAGCAGGCATAAAAAAAAAGTGTATCTTCAGTTGCTTTGGTTTCCTGTGGATAAATGCTGTCCTCTCGAAGGAAATCTTTTATTGTTCCTCTGAAGGCAGTTATAAATGGAACAGAAATAGGAGAAAAACTCTACTAACTAGTTTTTAATCCCAGGACATGCATGTTCAAACTTGATTGCTCCTCAGAACCAATTTTGAAATAACAGGCTTTGGTTTTTTTCATTAAAAGACAAGTTTATATGAAAGACTTTGCTGCAATAATTTTTTAAAAGGATATCAAGTTATCCACAAGAAAAGCATGGCAGAGAGGAGCTTTAGCTTTGGAAGCTGATTTTCCACCCCCCCCGCCAAGAACTACTTCTTGGTGTAGAAGCAGTCCGAGGCTCGCCTGCCATTAGTTGTAACACTATCAAGACAGGAGAATTGAAAGAACAAACTTGCCTAAATGAGGCAGAATTTCCTTCTCAGCTCAACAGATGTGTTTCAGATAAAAGTGTTCTTATTTCCTTCTTTTCCTAGGAATTTTCCTCTGGCAAAATTGTATGATTCAAGGGACACTGTTTAAGATCAATGCGAAAAAAACATGTTGCCCTGTTCAGACTCTAGCTTTGATGAAAGCATGGAAATATTAAGTGAAAATGTCAGTCGAAGACACTTGATGAGGTATTGTATTTTGAGATGTCCAATCTCTGTTCATTTTATAGAATGAAGAGGAAAAGTGAAAGCATGCACAATGAGTCACATCATGATAAATCTACAGCTAAAAATCTGTGGGTGTATATGATTATGTTAATGTCAGTGCCAGTATCTTAGAACTAGAATCACTCTTCTTAGGAAATGTCTTTTGCTTGTATAAAAACCATGCCTCTTTCCCCAAATCCCTTGAGACTTCTCGTCCACTTTGGTTTGGTTTTGGAGATTATTTGCCCGACCCTGAGACTTAAAGATTTGCAGGTTTAGGGAACGTCCATCCCTATAAAACTCTTTGCACATGATAGACAGCAGACTTGGGGTCTGAATCCGTATGGTCCACAGGCTTTTATTTGCATGATGTGGAGCACTGGATTATAAACCTGAAGTTCCCTAGTCTTGAGGGGGGAACCATACAATGCGGTACGATACGATACAATACTTCTATACAATAATTCTAATCCAGTAATTCTTCTCTCCTCTGCCCTCTTTATTAATGTAGAGAGTTGGCAAAGCCGAACTCAGACCAAAAAAATGAAGACTATAAAGAAGGTAAGTAGTTGTAATTCCTTAGGATTCCTTTTTAGTCTGGTTTCTGAGAAGCATTGCATTTGGTCACTCTATTTAACTTGCCCCCAAAATCTTCTGAACACATCAGCCAGAATCGGCTGAAGTTGTGAGTATTGATATCTCCAAGATAGTGAATTTCCTATGAGTTTTGTGAAGAGAGGTAAGTGCAAATAGGAGGATGTGCTGTTAATTCCTTTCAGGCTGTGGGAGAGCACAGTGTGAATTCCAGCCTGTTCTTAGGCACTGGAGAATCTGTTCCTTAGCCTGGGTTTCTTGGTGACATAGATTTTTCTGGAGTTTGCAGGACACCAAGTAATGGAAAATCTGTCTTGCAGCTAGGAGGGAATGTTGCAGTATTGTCGTGGTTCAGCTAGGATAGGGTTAAGTTTTCTCCCAAGCAGGGGGAAGGGATCTCTAGCCGGGTTATTCACACCATGCTGATGTCAGGTCCGTCATGGCAGTGCGGGAAGCTTTCCTTTGTGGCTTTGGTGGCAGAAAGCACGCATGGCGGGCTGGCTGTATCCTTGCGGTATTTCTCTGTATATCTTTTGTCTCGTTTACTGTCATTACTGTTTGTTGTTGTTACTATCGCTACTGTTGTTGTTCAGATTGTTTTATTACACTGTTGTATTAAACTTCTTATTTTAACCCGGGGTTTGTGCCCTACTTGTGTCTGGGGGTGGGGGAGGGACAACGGCAACGTGGTCTCCGGTCCCAGCAGGGCCTAAACCAACACAAGTATTATCATAGAACAGTTTGGTTGGAAGGGACCTTAAAGATAGATCATCTAGTTCCAACCCCTTGCCATGGGCAGGGACACCTTCCACTAGACCAGGTTGCCCAAAGCCCCATCCAACCTTCCAGGGAGGGGACAGCCACAGCTTCTCTGGGCAACCTGTGCCAGTGCCTCACCACCCTCACAGGAAAGAACTTCTTCCTTATCTCTAATCTGAATCTACCCTCTTTTTTGAAGAGTTTAAAACCGTCACCCCTCGTCCTGTCCCTACACTCCCTGATATCGAGTCCCTCCCCAGCTTTCCTTTAAGTACTGGAAGGCTGCTATAAGGTCTCCCCAGAGCCTTCTCTTCTCCAGGCTGAACACCCCCAACTCTCTCATCCTGTCCTTGTAAGGGAGGTGCTCCAGCCCCCCGGTCATCTTCTGGGCCCTCCTCTGGACCCACTCAAGCATGTCCTTCTTATGCTGCCAGAGCTGGACACAGCACTGCAGGTGGGGTCTGACGAGAGTGGAATAGAGGGGGAGAATTGCCTCCCTTAGCCTGCTGGCCACACTGCTCTTGATGCAGCCAAGGATACAGTTGGTTTTCTTGGCTGCAGATATACATTGCAGTGTCATACTGAGATGCTTCTCACCAACACCCCCAAGCCCTTCTCCACAGGGCTGCTCTCGTTCCACTCATTGCCCAGCCTGTACTTGTGCTTGGGATTCCCCCTACACTTGTGCAGAACCTTGCACTGGGCCTGACAGAAGTTCGTGAGGTTTGCACAGGCCCACCTGTCCAGCCTGTCCAGGTCCCTCTGCATGGCACATCCCTTCCCTCCAGCGAGTCGACTGCACCACCCAGCTTGGCATCATCAGCAGACTTGCTGATGGTGCACTCAGTCCCCCTGTCCATCTCTCCAGCAAACAGATTATTATATATTGCAATATTTTATGATATTGTAATACACTATAATATTGATTTCATTGTAGTGTTGTAATCTTTATTGTTTGTTTATACTATTGAATTAATTATTATAACATGCAAGTTAGAAAATAATTCAGTCAGGAGACGCACAAACCCACTGATGTCAGGAAGGTGTCCCTCGAGCTCAGCGATTCATCTTGGAACTGAATTGCCGTGCTGAGAGCACAGGAAGGCTCAGTGCTCCTAGGCTGTTTGCTGGCAGCTGGGAAAATCCGTTAGCTCCAGGCAGTGTCCTGCTAGCCTTGGGCTGTATGCGGGAAGGGACCTGAAATGCACTTTGTCTGTAGTAATTCAAGTTCTACCTGTGCAATGTACATTGTTATTTAATGAGCTCTGCCTTAGTGTTATTGTTGCTGATGATGAGAGGGAAGCATAGCTGTGTTTATACTGACTATCTCACTGATCTCTCCACTGTTTTAATTATAGTACAAGTAACAAACCCATGGCAAGTGATGGTGTGTGGTAAGTACTGGGCAGATCTTTCTTTGCAAGCAAGCAAGGGTTTGAGTTCTTTGGTATTTGTCTTGAGGAATTTCTTACCTTCTAGAGATTTTGTGTGATGATGGAGAAAATTAAAGTGATGCATGTTTAAACAGTGTACTAAAACCACGCATCTTAATGAGAGACTTCCCACGTAAACAATTTTTTAAAAAAACAATTAGATACAATTTTACATGGATGGAGCAAAAACACTTGATATGGAGTTATATTCGGGAAGAAGTAACTGCATGGAACAAAAGTTGTGTGTTTGTTTTCATCAGAGTGTCTTTTCAGTCTATTAAAAACCTGAGATACAGGTCGTGCTTTTAAGTAGGTAGTTTAAAGAGAAGTAATTTAAGCTGAATGCTGTGGTCACAACAATAACTTCCAATTCAGTATTTGAAGAAAAAACCCCAGTCCACTGCATATTTTCTTTACATTTTATTAGAGCAATGGTGAAATAAAGGGGAATAACGTATTTTCTGCCTCACAACATTTTATATACGAATGCATTTTAGTCACCAGAACATTGAAGATGAGAGCTGAAGCAAAAGCTGCAGGACAAGTCCATGAAGAAAATGAGGCTTTGGAAGTCTGCCGAAGCTGCAGACTTCGACAGAGTCATTACACCGCTACAAATCAGTCTGTTTTGTTTGACAAACTTATAACAAAGTAAGTGGGCTTTTTTTTCACCATCTTGCAAAAGTACTAAAATGAGCCTTATTAGCAAGCCTTTGTGCTATGGCATAATACTGGCTAGGGACTTTCTCCTTTGGACAGCAGAAAAAGGTGCTACTCGTGGCAGCCAGAGCTAGATGTGTTCAGTGGTTAGGCTGAGACATGTCCACGTGCCCCTATGTAAACATTCCGTGCTACCATAGTTACCAGGCTAGTAGGTTCCACCACGTTCCGTAACTTGGAACTTTCTGGATCTTTCTAAGACCTGGTAGTGTTCAGCTGCTGTGGACCAGGTAGGGTCTGCTCCTCCTCCTCCTCCTATGCCCCTATGTCCTGTAATTGTTAATATACGGATTTATATAAGGTGGGAGCCTTTTTACTTCACAGCCAATCTGTTTAACCGATTTTTGGGGGAATACGTGCTTGTGGCTGTTTTAGACTTCCAGACATGCAAGTGTGTGGGGGAGGCTGTCTTTGGAAGGTGCTTCATTTGTAAAGACTCTGGGCACAGTTTACGTTTAAATTACGTTTAATTTTACGTTTAAAATCCCAGTCTGTTTTGGGATTGCCAGGTGCAGAGACCTCTTCACAGTAGAGCATCTCTTATGTGTGGACTGGGTGGATTTGCATGTTGTCTTGTGAACCCAAATGATCACTTTATGTTGTGATTTTTGGTAGCTTTAACTTGCCCTCTGAATCAATTTTCTTAGCATCCAAAGTGCCTTCTTAAATTTTAATTAACTTTTCTTCCATGCTTAATGAATATTTTTATAATGCTTGGTTAAGTTAAGCTACTGAGCAAAGTTTTATACAGCAAGGGAAGTAGTCCTAGTGTTTCTGCTTGTCTGTCAATGTCTTAATTCTCTTTGTGAAGCCCAGATGGACATTGTTTTCTGAAAGGTTTGTCAAGTGTAACAGCAGCAGCATGTTTTTTCCAGCATATATCGTCACGGAAAATCAACTTGAACCTTAAACTACGGTTAAGAGAAGAATAAGTAACCTGTTGTCTGAGGAAGGCTGTGAACTAAAAATGACAATGCTATCATGCAGAACAACTTAAGTGTTATTAAAAACTGCCATAATTTTTTTCTGATGCTATCACCTTCAAAGTTCTTTTTTTCCTACTAAGCCAGACTTTTTTTCAAACTGTTTAGCTAGAGAAAATAAACCTGAAAAGAGTATATGTTTGCAAGTCCTCAAAGCTTGTTCTTAAATCTCTCTATGCTCTTGCATGTCAACTTTTTATCTTAGTACTGCAGAAGCAGTCTTGAAAAAAATGGAGAAGATACGTAGACAGCAAGTGATGGAAGACTGTGAGATGTTCCGCAACACAAAAGTAAGATATTAATTTAATTTACTATTTTTGTATCAGCAGTGTATTTCACATAGGGAAACTAGTTGTAATTTTAATTTAGCTGAAATAACTTCTTCCAAAGAGTAGTGTAGTCTAAAACAACATTTGTTTTTGCTCTGTAATTATAGTATAATATCTTTCTCTTATAGTTATGCTACAGATATGCTCTAAGGGTGGAGGGAATATCTTCTTCAGAAGCCATGAGGTGGCAGTGAGATGCTGAAATCCATGTCTTCTACTACACTTTCTGAATTACCTTACGAATTTTGAATAGACACTGTTACAAACAGCTGTTTTAGGTCTTGGCTTTTCACTTCAAATCTTACTGAAAAATTAATTCATTGATGTTTGCTTCAGCTATGTTTGTTCTTGTGCCAGACTTGCCTGGGAGCTGAAGTACTCCTCTGTCCCTAGAGGAACTTCTGTTAAAATTATACACAGCAATCATATTTTCTATGTCTTATTTTTGCTCTGTTAAATTAAGTTCTTGCTGTCCTTTTGAATGACAGGCACTTCATTTCTTAAACATATTCATAGCCTACTTTTGTACTGTTTTATTTAGATCTGAAATCCTTTTTTTTTTTTTTTTTTCCTAATGAAACCATAATTGTCCCTAGTACTTTGTATATCATCTCTGAAATGCCTGTATGATTTTTTTTTGTCTGCTGGGAGATGCTTTTTCTTGTGTTCTGCCACACTCTTGGATTATTAATCTGTGACTGATTGATACACTTTGGTTTTGTATCTGGAGAAGTATTTAACTATCACGTGTCCTAAGTCCTATTTCAGAGCAGAAATTCTTGTCCTGAAATCGTGAGTGCCAGAATGATGTTCCTATTCTCTCTTCTTGTACTTAAATTTCATCTTTTGTGTATATGGAGTACCTCGATAGTGTTAATATAGAGGCTCCAAATATGCCCGTGTTAGGTTTTCTGCATATTTGTGACTGATCTTTCTTGTTTCTTTTAATTAGGGAAATCTTGATATTTACTCCCAAGGAGAGGAAGAAATCCGAACAGGTGGCAAAGAAATAGATGATAAGCCAAATGACATTGTAGGTTAGTTCTGTTTTAGATTTTCTTTACTGTGCTCTAGCCAAAAGCCTTGTCTTAAACAATTGAGATGAGCTGAACTACTGGGTGTTTGTTACCTCTTGAAACATTCTGTATTGTTGTTGACATTACGAGCCATAGTCATGGACTCTAGGGCTGTAGCGTAGTGTTCTCAGATCAGGTATTCAGAGAAAAAAAAAAAAAAAAAAAAAAGAAAAAAATCATTGCTTTTGCAAAATGCTTGCAAGATAAAAGGCAAGAGATGGCTGTGGACAGGTGGGAATACAAAGAACTGAACGGTGTTGCTCCGAATGAGAAAGAACGATCTTGCTACAGCACAAGCACGACAGTTTTCATGGTTTTGAACAGCACAGCGAGAGCATTTTGTGGAAGTCAGGTGGGCTGCCAGATGTGTATGGAAAGCTCCTCCCAAGTGTGAAGATCAGCAGGGGAGAAGATAGACGTGTTCCTTTTTGTGTTTATCAGTAGTCAGTGGAAGCTGCTGTCTGGGCAGTTAGTTAGGAGCTGTCATCCTGGTACTCATGGAAATACCATGAGGAATAAGGTTAAATTGTAAAAGGCCATCTTAACTTTATGTTTGAAGTGAGGAGGGGAAGACTTTAAGGTTTTAAGGAGAGTGATAGTTGTGATGAAGGCAGTCAGTGCAATGGCCCTTGCAGGAGTTTTCTGGGTGGAAAAGGAGGGGGTGAGACTGTACTTAAGAACAGAAGAGAATGTGGCAGTAGTTGAGCCCGTCAGTGTTAGATTTTGTGATAGATCTCTGCACACCCACAAGGGAGCTCAGAGGGACAGTGGCAGGAGGGAGAGTCCAAATAATACCCTGCTGGGCTACTGCCAGGGCCATCCCAGGGCCATCAGCCCATCCAAGTCCTATATGCACGAGCCCAGAGGAGCACAGGGGTGCACAGTGAGAGGCAGGGACCCAAATCAAGAAGGAGCAGCTCCCTTGTCTGGGCCCCTCTTGGGGCTGTCCCAGCAGAGCCATCAGCCCCAGTGTGCAGGTGTGAAACCCATCTGGATGAGTCGTTGGGAGCAGCTCTCCAAATGACATTTTGGCCTAAGGGATTACTGCCTAGAGGTGGGACATATTGTAGGATGCAGGGGAAGAGCAGTTTGCACAGGACTTATTATGGGATCTTTAGGGCAGGAACCAAAGGCAGAACAAGGGAGGGGTTGGGATAATTTCAGGAGGAACAAGAGTGGGAAAGTAGAGGGGCAAGAGGATAAAAAGGGCTGGTGACATGTCAACAGTTTGCTGGTCAGCACACTTGACTGATGGTGCCCTGCACCTGATCACCTCTCTGACCATCAGAACTTGAATAAGAGATGATTTGTGCAATAACCAGTGAGGGCAGTATCTTGTACATGTTACACAGACTGTGTGAGACCTGGCGATAGAACCTTACACTGGCAATAGAACCTTACAGAAAGGTTCAAGGTAAATGTCCAGGTGTCATTGAGCCCTGGGGTGATCTTGTTCCTAATCACGAACAGGCCTGAGAACAGTCCGTGGCCTGTCGTTAGGCCTATGATTAGATCTGACCTAGCCTGTGGCTCCCGATCAGACCTTCATGTAGAGCAGTGAGAGAACACTTGGAGCCATAGGAGTGGTCTGGTGAGAGGCTGACCTAAAGAAACCAAGGTAGGACAAGGCACGAACAAAAAGAAACATTAGGTATGCCAAGGCCGTTTGACTGGAGAGGGAGAAGGACAGGGGACTCATCATTTGGAGATTAGGAGTTAGGAGAATATCAACTCACGACTTTAGTAAGAGCAGCTTTAATAGAAGGCATGGGCATTCTAGAGGGAGGAACCGTATGGCTTGGTTCAGGTGTGTGGATCTCAGGCAGTTGGGCAGGAAAGACTTGTCCTTGTAGGTAGTATGTGGAATGGGAAGTAAGAGTGAGGCAATTAGTTTGGGATCAAAGTGCAAACTCTGGAATTTTAATTTAGGAAAAATCTAAAATGTAATTCTATAAGGAAAAGCATGCCAGGAAGGAGTGGGGCAAATATTTCAGTGCTGGTGTAAAGAAGATGAGTGGAGCAAGGGGAAGGACTAGAGAAGCAGAAAAACAGAGAAATTCATGCCTTTAAGAGGAGTATTGGAGTATCAGTGGCTGGGAATGGTAGTGATACCAAAACATTTTTTCAGTTTTCCATGTGCTGTCTATATATCTTGTGTATTACCTTGCATTCAGAAAGCAGTGCAACCTTTTGGGAAGAAAAAAAAAGGGTAGTTCTTTCCAAGGAATGAAATTCACTTACCTGTAGTGAGCGGGTAGGTAAACAGAGTGTGTCCATTCCTCACATGGTGTACAGCTATGAATGTGAGAGGTTGTTATGAATGTTAAGAACCTGCTAGATAATGATACTGCTTTTTTGCACTCTTACCATCTTTCATGAAAAAAACTTTGTTACTTTCCAGAAGCTAGTGGCATGAACTGTATGCCTTCAACATTGTTTTCTGATTGGGGAAATTCAAACCATTGTCCATTGCCCATTGTTGCTCATGTAATCTGTGGCAGAGGCAGCATTTGGAGCTAGATTACAACATGCTTACTCTTACCACTGTAGAGTATTAAAAACATTTCCTTGAAACACTTTCTCAAAAGAACAAGACTTTCTGAAATAGTGGTTTTCATAGGAGCTGCATCTTAGCTAATTGAGATGACAGAACTGTTGGTGTTAAGACTGATTAGAAGTCACCCAGCCATTGGTGCAAGGGCAAAACAATATCTGTTTTCATGCTCCTCTGTGTTTTCTGATTTCTGGCACGTGTTTTGCATAAACTGGCCTTAAGGTGTTGCAGGTTTTCAGATCTATTGTGTCCTTAACATTAACATAATAGTAGAACCTGTTAGGCATCTGTGTAGTGCATTTTTTAATCTAATTTGCAACAGTACTTAAAACCCATTTAATGTTCTGTCAATCAATGTACAGTAGTTTTATCGGAAGAAAGCGACGCGAAAGGTGATGGTGAAGACACTCAAAAGCGTTACAACTTTCGACAGAGGAAAACTGTTCAGCGCTATCAAGCTCCGATGGCAAGTACGTTATATGCATAGTTCCTCTTCAGACTAATTTCTTGCGTATGAGTGAGGTTTTGTGGAATGAAAATATATATACACACACTCCTATTTACATTTCTTACCTTCATTCTGCAAGTAAATTTTATTAAATACATGTATCCTGTGCACATGATCTTTCTTTGCCATTTGTCATACTTACTGTTGATTTTTGGTAAAAAAATTACCTACATATCCTTCGAAGAACAGTAATTAAACACACTTGATAATCTTCCCCTTGTGTTCTTCAGTTCTCCTTAAAAAGCAGGTATGTGTTTTTTCATTTATACTGTGCACTGATTTACAAAAAATGAAATCCCCTTCCCAAATCACTTGCAACTTCTTCTGAAATTAGAGATGGGTGAAACACATCATGTTTTCTGCCTCCTTCACTATCCTGCTTTCTCTTAAACTTGTCTGTAACATTGTTCTAAATTCTTTGCTTTCAACAGAACCGGAAGAGCGTAAGATGTATTTTTCAGGCCAGTCACAAGGGTCTTCCAGAAGAAATAAGAGGTTGGTGTATAGTTCTTCTATAGAATAGTGATAGTTCTTCTTTATCAATAGTGCCGTCAGTCACATTATTGAATGAAGCTTTCAAGGGTTTCTGTATTGGTGGTAATTACAAGTTAATAGTAGGATTATCGATGTGGTCTGAGGGTATAAAGACAACGAATGTTGGGGGGGAGGCTATACTTTTTATTAGCCATTAGATTTTTTAAAAAGGGATTTTTACTGCCTTTTTACTGATGCTACCTTATCACTGATAAGGTGATTATGGAGGTTGTGGCAGAGATTGTGGAACTGAGATTCTTTTATTGTGGAATTGAAGCCAGCATATCTGTCTGAAAATCATAGACTATTTAATCTTGAGGGATACAAATTATTTTCTTAAAATTGATGATAATAGAGGGAGAACCTGTATGGAAGTTTTAATTTTTTGTTGATCACTCAAATACTGATTCCTCTCTGGAATCAGTTAATTTTTCCGTAAGAAACTGTTCTTAAACAGGAAAAGTGCTAAATGAGTTTATAAATTGCAATAGTAATGACAAAGGGATTTTGGATCCTGTAACCGGTTAGAGCATGGAGAATGGGGTCTCTTGCTAGATAGGAAGCGCTTTGTTTTGCATCCTTGAAAGCAGACAGTTATGGAAGGAAGGGGTTTTGAAGACAAATTTTTAAATAAGTTAAAAAGGATTATGTTTCCCAGAGTGGATACATAATGCTAAGTGAGGTTCTGTTTGTGTGTGTGAGAAAGATTGGACAAAATGAGTAATCTGTTTATGAAATTTTGTGAACTGGTTAAACATTTTACCTTCCAAAGAAAAACTAAATTTTGCTGTCACAAGGAAAGTCATGTAATGTAACTTGAAATCAGATTCATTCATAAGAGTGAAACGATCTGGAAACTTAATAGATCTCAAAGTAAATTCTGCGATAGAATTCACTTAGATTTCAATATGACTTAGTGCGTACTTCAGTTTGGTTACTTGCTTGTTTCAATGTATGCAGACGGAGACAGGCAGTCCACGACAGTGATTCCTCATCCTCATCGTCATCTGAAGATGAAGAGCAGTTTGAGAGCCATAGGAAGAACACCCATAACAGAGATTTAAGAAGGTTAATGAAATTGGAGAATCTGGGAGGAGTTTGCATCTGCCTAACTGTGAAATGTTATCCTCTTCCTCTTGTGCACTTTCTAAACTGTCGCAATATCTAATCACATCTGTTGATAGTGACAACTGTAACTGGACTCTCTAAAACTGGATTTTTAGAATTGATTTTTAAGAAGCAATTTGATCTCTAGGTGGGAATGGTGGGAGGAACACTTATATCATGTTTTAATTACTGTGCTTTACAGAGGTTTATTCAGAAAGAAAACCACTGTAAAAAAAAAAAAAAAAGTTATAAATAGAGGAAATGACTGAGGTTTTCTTACATAACAAATGCTCTAGAAGAACTATTTTAATGACGGTTTAACAGATAAGTTTTCAGCCTGATGTCTTTCAGACCTGTGTGTCTTCTGGCACATATATCGTAAAGTCCTCAGCAAGTCCCAGCACTGGTGGACAGCCTTCATCATGTTAATCCACACTGAAATAAGTATCCCCTTGGGCTGTAACTTTTTGAATGTAAAATCTTTAAAAGATGTCAGTGTATTTTAGGGGGTTCTTCCATCACACGAGTCAAGGTCAGTTCATGGTCTCCACGTACAGCATAGCTGTTTCTTGCATTCATACTGGCGTGGATATTCGTAAGTGCTAAGAGTTGTTAAAATAATTAATGCTTTAATGTCTGGAGTGACCATTTTCCTTTATTTACTTATGGATATTAAATGTAAACCCATTTGAAGGAACATTTAACTATTTAGGAAGTTTCTGGTAATTCGTGAGGTTTTTGTGCATTCGCTTCCCATCATTGTAAAAGCAAAAATCTTCTAGCTGCATCGTAAGTTAGAAAGCGCCTTTCTCTTTCTCCTTAATTCAAAACAGGTGTCTTCCACTAAACTTTGGGAAAGATATGTTGAAGAGAATTCACAAGGATCGAATGAAGATTGGAACAGGTCTGTCTGATGGTGATCCAATGCAAACAGATGGTCTGGTAAGTATTTTTAGTTCATTGTGTCAGTGAATTGTTTACAGGGCTTATAAAAGCTTTCAATAACGTGCTGTCTACAGCTACCTTGGTTAACGGTTTTTCTCGAGCAATTTGAAACTGCCCAGAATGTTACATTTGTGCTGACATGTGATTTCTGATGGAACCTTATTGTGGGTGCAGCTTTCTTTAACATGCAAAAATGTGTTCTACTGAATTTATTTTTAGGTACGATTTGATGGTGTGGGTGGTCTTTCTGACCACATTGCAGCTTTAAAGGAGATGGTCATTTTTCCACTGCTTTACCCAGAAGTCTTTCAGGGATTGAAAATTCAACCGCCAAGGTAACAGACATTGCTTGAAACTATAATTCACTTGTTTTCCGTAGAATATTTGACTGAGGTATCAATATATTTACATGCTTCAAAATTTTCAGTGATGTTGATGAGGATTTTAGCAGTAGCAAAAAGTAATTTCTTGAAAATGGATAGAATCCAGAATACGTGTGGGCTCAAAGATTTAGTTTTTGGTGAGAATACACTTTAAAGGTGTCTTGCCTTTAAAAGGTGGCGTTATGTTGTTTTTGAGTGCTATGTACAAGTCAGCTTAATTAGTTTACAAGCAAGGAGGAGTTAATTATTGGTAGTCATGTGTGTTGCTTGGAAGTCGTCCACTTGTCTCTCCCACTGACTCTTTGGTTGTGTGGTTTTTTTTTTTTCAAGTGCTCAAGTAGCAATTTTACAATTGATAAGACTTGCAACTAGAACCTTGCAGTGTGTGTTTGTGTTCGGGCTAAAATAAGAATGTGTCCACTTCTTATACAGCTAAATTAGTTCTGCATTATGAGATGAAATTATTAGAGATCTAGTTGTTAGCTTTATATGCTCTTCGTCAGCAAAACTCGATCACGGACATTGAAATATGACTTTAAATTCTTTGCTTTCAGGAACTTAAAACTATTGCAAATAATCAAAATAAAATCTCTCAGTGTTTTGCTTCTTTCTTCATTGGAATTCTCTTGAAAGAGCAGTGTATTAGTTTTTTTAGATGAAGAGTATGTTTATCTGGAAATGCAGAATATCCTCCCAGCTTTAGAGTTCCTCCTCATTTATCATCAGCAATGGATGGTCTGGGAGTCCAAATCCAGTAACTTAAAGCTTTTTGAAGGAGAATGAAATGCTTTACTACCAAATCTTGATTCTTGTGAAAACAAGAATGAATATGCAGTGCATCACTAAAAACTGAACTGGTGATTCATGTTAGAGCCCCGTCTCATCCTTCACTGAAGTTTGTTCTTGTTTGGTTCCCCCGTGCTGTAACCACCCCTGTTGGTTTGTCATCAGTTTTGGAAGTGTCCTTGTGGATCTTTTCTCAGGGTTTTGTACATCTGTGTTATATTCTTTGTTCATTTTGTTTGCTGCCTTGTTGAATTGTGCAGGAACACAAAACTTCCATCCAATTTGTCTTTTCTCACACTTCAGCTGTTACTGCTGTTGTATAGATGAAATCTTTTATTTAGGAGAGAAGAGTTGTGCGTTTTAGGGATGGGGGTTGTAATGTTTTTTTTCTTAAATCTTTTTTTTTTTTTTTGTAATTGCAGAGGCTGCCTATTCTATGGTCCGCCAGGGACTGGCAAGACACTGGTGGCTCGTGCACTTGCTAATGAATGTAGCCAAGGTGGCAGGAGAATAGCCTTTTTCATGAAAAAAGGTGCTGACTGCCTGAGTAAATGGGTGGGTGAATCTGAACGAGAGCTTCGTATGTTATTTGATCAGGTAAGGTTGAAATGTGCTATGTGTTCTGAGCTGTAACTGTAATTTTCTGTGGTGAGTATTTTTAAGAACAGTTCACTCTTTTTTGTGTTTTGTCAGTTCCTTCCACTAAAATGGGATTGCCCGTGTTTCCTTTTTCAGTGGGTTTTTTTAGGGGCTTGAAATCTTGAGGTGTACTGTGAAAGATTAATAAACAAGAAAACCTCTCAAAGCAAACGCCCACCCTCTGCCACAAAATAAAACAAAAACGCACCACCAAACTTTCCCCCCCCCCAAAAAAAAAACCAGCCACAAAAAGGGTTTCAAGAGGCAAGAGATATGAATCATAGAACAGAATCATTCAGGTTGGAAAAGACCCTTGGGATCATCGAGTCCAACCATCAGCCCTGCTCCACGAAGTTCTCTCCTACACCATATCCCCCAACATCTCATCTAAACAACCCTTAAACATATCCAGGGATGGTGACTCCACCACCTCCCTGGGCAGCCTATTCCATTGTCTGACCACTCTTTCTGTGAAAATTTTTTTCCTAATGTCCAGTCTAAACTTCCCCCATTGGAGTTTAAAGCCGTTCCCCCTTGTTGTGTCACCTGTGAGAAGAGACCAGCACCAACCTCTCTACAATGTCCTTTCAGGGAGCTGTAGAGAGTGATGAGGTCTCCCCTCAGCCTTCTCTTCCTCAGACTGAACAGTCCCAGCTCCCTCAGTCTCTCCACACAGGATTTATTCTCCAGGCCCTTCACCACCCTCATTGCCCTCCTCTGCACTTGCTCCAGCACCTCGCTGTCTCTCTCGTATTGAGGTGCCCAAAACTGGACACAACACTCCAGGTGTGGCCTCACCAGTGCAGAGCACAGGGGGACTTTCACCTCCTTATGATATGGTGGCTTTAGATCAGAGGGAGAAAGATACAGGCTAAAAGCACGGTCATTCAAATTGATAATGGAAGCTTGCTTCCAGAACCTGTAATTGAATTAAGTCCCGGCTCTGTTCTCAGTGGTTGCCAAAGAGCTGTAAAAAGTACTGGTATGATTTGTTTCCTATCACCCAGTCTCAGGGGGGCTGACATAGGCTGCTGTCTTCTGTTACTCATGGCACTTACTCCATTTGCTCAATTAGTAGAGATCCCTGATGCTAGTCTGAAGATCTAGTTCTAGTGACCTTCCAACCATAACGTTTTTCATGCATTTTCTCTTTAAAATAGTGCTGGTTTACTTCTGTCAGCATTCCTGTGTTTTCATTCCAGGCCTACCGGATGCGACCTTCAATTATTTTCTTTGATGAGATAGATGGTCTTGCTCCTGTGAGGTCCAGTAAGCAAGACCAAGTTTACAGGTAGTACATTTTTTGTACCTACGTAGAAACTGCTCGATCTTTGTGAAAAGAAGATCACAACCTATTTAACTTTGTGACACATTCATTTATCCTGAAAACTAGTAATACAGTGCTACTAAATTTCCGTTGATTTTTAAACAATAGTTGGAAACAATTCACTAAGCTTGAGATCAGCACAAGGCTTGTGTTACCTTATCTATTTTTTGTATGTCTTCAAATGAGTCACTAATCTGTTAAAAATCAACTAAAAGCTTATCCTTTTGGGGTGATCGTTGGAGAAGGCCATGTAAAACATAACAGAATTTACTAAACCAGTGAATTAAAATTATATCTTCCTGTTAGCTCTCTTGTTTCAACACTTCTGGCACTCATGGATGGCTTAAACAGCAGAGGAGAGGTTGTGGTAATCGGAGCCACCAACAGACTGGATGCCGTAGATCCCGCTTTACGAAGACCGGGACGCTTTGATCGAGAGCTCCTCTTCAGCTTGCCAAATAAAGAGGTAAGAACTTAAACTGTCTTAATGCTAATGTAGCAGAGTCCATCTTTATAACAAAACCATGTAACAATGCAGTATCACTGAGCAGTTAAAATCAAAACTGGTTTTGTACAACGTGGACGAAAGAGGGATATCTGGAGAGACTGTCTTGTACTGTGGAGGGCAGATCTGATACTTGAATATTTATGATTAAGTTCTGTAATTAGTTCTGGTTTCACTGTGACCAGCCAAGAAAATGGGATGCTTCTATCAAATGTTTAAGAAAGATTGAATGTATGAATTGGCTACAAATTACTGCTATCTCATCTTGGAAATGAAAGAAATGGTGTGCACACAAGAATTTCATTTTTGATAACAAAAACCTTAACCAGGGTGCAGGAGTGAATGAAAATTTCCTGTTGCCAAAGCAGTTCATGCTTGCTTACTTATTTAATTCACTTGGGCACTTTCACCCTGAATTGTTCTTGCTCTTGGTTTGTGAAGGGGTAGCAGCTCTTCTGTGTTGGATTGTTCCCAGGCTGGGTATCCTGGGAGAGGTACTTATTAACAGGGATTTGGACAAAGGGGTGAAGGACGCTGCACAGGTGGAGGGCTTGGGAAGCTTCTAGCTCAACGGTGATAGCTAAGCAATGAAAGTATTATAGCAACCAAATAATAATAATATCATTCTAATTCTATTATAATTATTTAATTACAATATTATAGCAACCAAAACATATTGAAAGGGTGACGACAGCGTGCAAAACTGGAAGGCTGGTTTTGTGTTTTCCCTCTGGCTGTCACTGACACTTCTTTTTCTTTTATTAGTGCTTTTTGGAAAAAGGATAAAACACTTACTGGATTGAAGGCTGGTGAAAGTGCACTAAACAGTGTATTTAAAACAAACATGTGTCTCCAGTTTTTACCTGCTCTCAGCAACAGGAGAGGGGGCACCATGAAACAGATCAAATATGCTACTCCCTACTGTGGAAATCTAGAAATCTGCCCTAATTAATCTATGTACCAGGAAATACTTAAATGAAAGTCTTGCTAATTGGAGATGAGGATAGGCAACATTTGACACTTTCTGGATCAGTGACAGTAGTTTGAGTCATAATTATTATTCTTTGTTACAATTGTAGCAATTTGAAATGTTGTGCTAGGACTGTTTTCCTTGAATGCATCTGCAGAAAAGCAAATTTGATGAACTAATGAGACTGTCACCATGAAGTTTTGCTGAATTTGAGAGAATTTTCTTTGGTCAAAAATCTCTGTTTGCAAATAATTTAGTTATTTTTTCACTAGAGGTTCTTCCTTAGGACCATTAGGTCTTCTACTTGTGGAAACTTACTTTTTATGGAAGCTATAAATGCATTAGATTTCACTGCAGACCCCCAGGAAGAGTTTAATGTAACAAGTTGAGAATGATTAAATATTGTGCTTGAAAAAGCAGAGAGCATATTAACTGAACTTTAAAATTCTTAGAAGTTTAGTAGAGAAGAGAATTATTTGTATTATTGTGAGGTTTTTTGGGGTTTTGTTCTGTGGTTTTGAGGGTTTTTTTAAGAAAAAACCTGGGACAAACTAAAAGGCAACCATTCTGTTTCCAGTCTAGAAAAGAGATTATAAAGATTCACACGCAAGGCTGGAACCCTAAGCCATCGGACAGGTTTCTTGAAGACCTAGCTGAAAAATGTGTTGGTAAGTTTGAAAACTAAGTGAGTTACTGTATGTGACTGAGCCCCAAGGAATCTGGGCTTGTGTCAGGCTCTACCCCAGCTCTTGTGCCTTGCCTGCAGAGTGAGGCGGTGAGGCAACTGGCACGTCTTGGGAGCAAATAACGACAATGTCAGATGCTTCTTTTCTTTTGATTTTATTTTGTCTGTCAGAATGTTGAACGGGGTTTGGGCATCTTCCTTGGGAGCAAAGTTTTGACTGTGATGCTGCTTCATAAGTGCAGGATATCAAGCTGCAAACCACATAACAAAATTTCTCCGCAGTGCAGTCACTCTAAATTCTCTCTTAACCAGTTAATGTTGGGCTGTATACAGAGTCTTTCAGGGTTGCACTTTAGAAACCTTGGCCTTTACTTCTGTGTCGCCTGAAACTGACCTAACGTGATTCTTGTTTTGTTTATTAGGATACTGTGGTGCTGATATTAAATCGTTATGTGCTGAAACTGCCCTCTGTGCTTTGCGTCGCTGCTATCCTCAGATATACAAAAGTGATGAGAAACTGCAGTTAGATACCAATTCTATTAAAATAACAGCAAAGGATTTTGTCGTGGCTATGAAGAAGATTGTTCCATCTTCACAGAGGGCTGTGACTTCACCTGGGCAACCGCTACCCCCTATTTCAAAACCACTGCTTGAAAACACCCTAGCAGAAATTTTACAAGCCTTACAGAAAGTATTTCCCCATGCAGAGACTGCACTAAAGGAGAACCAACAGCAAGGTACAGCAAGAACATCCACTTTAAAATTCTGCCAGGGCAAAAGTTCTGGTTTGTGCAGTCAACATAGGCAAACCTCTCAGCTGTAACGATAGTAGAATGTGATAATATGCATGTGCACAGTGCTGCATGAGAGCTGTGAATGACTTGTCGTTTGGAATAGAGCGCTGTGTGTTCTCTGCTAGAGCACCCTGTTTCTGACAGTAGCTAACACGGTATTTGTAATTTCTAGAGATGGATCTAAAGTTTAATGTATGGGGCACCTCTTTCAAAATAAATGTGTAAATGGGGAGACAAGGGTATTTTTACATGAATGCTTCTAATTCCTGTCTGAAGACTGTCAGGACCACAAGACAAGGGGTTTAAGCTAAATACTGGTTTAGGTGTCATGACTTTTAACCATAGTCTCTGAATTGAAATGTTTGTGGATCACACTGTACACTTGCACGTGAGATCAGAATGTTCTAGGAGTGGATACTTCGGGGCTTGGCTTGCATAGCATATGTCACCTCATGCTCCTGACTGTATCAGCCCTGATCAGGTTTAGTCTGTCAGTTGGTGTGAGCAAGTAAATGTATCGACTCACTCCACTCCTGATTAATGGAAATTTGTGAATAGTTAGTTGTTATGCTCATTCCTGGAGAATATTCCACCAATATTGCTCCCAGTAGGTCTGGGAGATGTATTTGCATTGGGGAAAAACAGAGGCAAAACTCCACCAGCCAAATCAAAGCAGAGAGGCTCGGGGATTGGTAATGGCATTCTCTCTCTGCTGCCCGCTTTACCTTATCTCCTCCTTCAGTGATCGGCAAGGAGCCGTATTTAGTAGGTTATTATATTCTGACTTACTAGTCCGAGACAAATTGAAGTCTGTGGCCATCGCATTCATGCACTAATTGCATGAATCGCATTAATTGCTCCACATCCAGTGGGGGAACCTCCTCCAGAAAGAAGTAGCCTTATTGGGTTTTTCACGTGTCTGGGAACTACAGAAGTTGTTCCTAATCGTCTTTATTCTAAGGAAAAAAACCTCCAAGTTTTCACCAACAGAGGGATAATAGCTTACGCAAATCACGGGATGTAGGACAGCTTTGTAGAGACTTGTGCAGTCTCAGATCTGTGGTAGAATGAACTCCAGAAAATAGCTTTCAGCATGTGCCCTCAAATACAAGTGGTTTCCAACACTGAGTTAGAAGCTTGATTAATGGATTAATGTGATATTGAGAGATGGACTATTGAGGAAAGTTAACAAACTTATCTTTCAGACAGTTTAAATAATATTTTAAGAGATGATGTGATTGACAGCGATGAGGAATTACCATCAATCTTTGAAGATGAGCCAACTCATAATATGCCTGATAGACAAAAGGAAAGCCTCCTCACTTTCAGCAGGTAAATGTTTATCCCCTTTATGTTTATGTTTTGAAGATGGCTGGGTCTGTAAAGAGTTTTGATGTGAAGGGTGGTAGATGAAGGAGTAAAGCGGGGGGGGGGGGGTGTGGGGTGTGTGTGATCAGTCTTTGCAAGACGTAAGGGTGAAGGTCCAGCTGGTTACTAATGTTATAACGGAGTACATGATCATAACCCATTAAACTGAACGGCCCGGCCCTCTTTTCCCAAGTCAGTGGTCTACAGACTATTAGAACATGATTTAACCCATGGTATTCCTTGAAAGACTCAAGACCAGAGAAATGTGCTGTCTGTCCTTCTAGCTAAAAAACTCCTATGGATTTGTGTAGCCATCTTTTGACCTTCTACCTTCCAGGAGCGTTAAACCAGTAGCAAATTATGTAGCAGAAACAAAATTGAGAAAGGGCTCGTTAAAACACTGTGAGAAAAACATAAATGATGTCTGCATTTTGTAACTTTCACCTACTAAATTAATGTTAATCTTTTGACATTTTACTGTGGAAGTCGTATAAGCCAACAGTTGAAAAAAGAGATTCCTGTCATCCCTGTAGTGTCAGTTATTTTTCTCACTTTCTGTCACTGTGCTGTCCAGAAAATCTTTGGACTTGCTGAGCTTGGTTAGGTCTCTAGGATCTTGGACTTCACCCAGTAAAAGTACAACAGTATTGGGGTGGAAAAATCAAATGCTTTTCACAAATGTGTTTTGTGGGAGTAAAGCAACATGACTGAGAAACGAATGCACAATTCAAAGTGAAACAATTAGAGTGGCTGAATAAAACAAATCTAAATCTTCTACGTCTTCAGTATACCGCTGTAATTTAACCGATCCAACTGTGCACTTGAGATAACAGCTAATGTGTTTCAGTGCCCATGTTATTTTTTTTTCTAAAAATATGGTTCTGCCCCTTCCTTCCCACAATCTCCAGTAACTATGGCCAAATTTCAGCTAAACTTGACAGGTGTAGAGATCTCACAGTTACTTAAACTGGTGCGTATGGGTGGTGAAGAGATCCAGACTAGTGTGTGCTGAGAGTTGTTTTCCCCCATATCAGGTTACTGATGAGTTGTCATGTGTGTATTGAGCTGGACAGTCCCCCTGTGGAATTGAAGAGCTGGTACTTAACTGAGCCCAACGAAGAGCAGACACGCTGGGGATTGGCAGGTTTTCTTAGGGGAAGTAGGGTACCTGTTTGTAATAAAATGGGCTGTGATGGTCTTCCTGATCACAGGCCAGCTTCTTATTTGCTTGAAAATGGAGAGTATTTACCAAAAGAAAAAAGTGCATAGGAAAAAAAAAAAATAACATCTGTATGCCTATTCATCACGTCCTTTTTAAACTTACTTTCTCCTTACTGTTCTAGAAATGCTCATTATCAGCCGACATCTTGCAGGCCACGGTTCTTAATAACTGGAGATTCAGGATATGGGCAAGCTTCTCATTTGGCACCTGCAGTAATACATGCCCTGGAAAAGTTTCCAGTTTATGCACTAGACCTAGCTGTTTTGTTTAGTAGCGTCACGTCTCCAGAAGAAACATGTGCACAGGTATCTGTTTCCTCTTTAATCTCCTAAAATACATGAACTGTATGTAAACCAGTAAAGTAAGCAAAATTCATTGTTAATGGAGTTGGCCTGGCTTGAATGTGCTGTTAGGTTTACTTTTGTCTGAAAATCCGCTTTTTTTTCTAGATCGGATGACACTAAGGATGTTGTACATGCCCATATTTTCCATTTCAAATTAAACAGTGAGGATGTTGTTAGCAGCTGGAGAAGATGGGAGGTGCTGCTAATAAACGTCTCATTATGGCTAGGAATCCTGCCAGACTCGGTGGGATCCAGAATGTTGTTTTCATTGCTGCTTAAGACTCTGTGCTCCCAGGAGATAGCTCTGCATCAGCCCGACTGTTTGTCGTGCACTTTCTGTAGCCACCTTTTATATTGGTAAAGCAATTGAGGTTTTAGGGAAAAGAAGTGTTTCTTTTTTATACACATACAGCTGCCCTGCTGCAGTATATGCAGTAGAAGCATTAAGATTCATGGAACACTTGCATTGGTACTATGGTGTGGGTTCTTAACTAGAAAAATTAAATGTAAGCAGATTTAGCACTGCTTTCCTTTTTACTTGTAGGCAGGAAATCCATTTCATTGTTTGACATCACTGTATTAAAATATTCTGACCTTTAATAGCAGCTTTTCAGAGCTGTACAAGTAAGGACAGACACATTACATGGCCAGATACTCTTTAGTCGTATAAGAGGAGCAATTCCTTTCTTGTTATGTGGTGGTTGCACCTGAAGTCCTATAACCTATAGTCGCTGCCCAGATATACCACATGCACTTCTCATCTTGTGACAGGCACTCCCAGAATACTGATAATCCCAAAGGGTGCATAGAGAAATTTGCTATGTGAAAGGACTGTTGCCATTCTCCTCATGCAGTAGGTGCATGTCTTCCTTTGTGGTTGAGGTACTACCTGTAGGAAATGGCTTGTGATCTTTCAAAGCATTGGGATCTGGTCTGATGGATCCTTTGGTAATGAGAGGCTGTGCGTGGCTGACCTATTCAGACAGGCTAAAGAAGGGTCACAAATCTTACAAAATGTACTTGAAATTATGAATTGTAACCAGGCCTCTTCTACAGTCTCAGGCCTCATCTTCTCACATAGGTCTTTGGTTGTTCTGACTCTGCTCCAGGCTGACTTGAATATGTGCCCACTCTGAATTGAAAATGGTGTCGCTGCAGTCATGTAGTGATTTACCCAGACTAGTACATCTTGCTGAAGGGTTATCTTGTTCTCCTGCTAGTCTTGGGCACACCACCACACCAGCTGAGTTGTGAAACACTTTAGGAGTTATCTTACGCCTAGGAAGTTTTGAAATCGGTCAGAAATTCAGATCTGTTTCTATCTGCGTAGCAATGTCTATATTTGAGTCAAAGTGAAACTTTTACCTTCTTGTTAAGAAGTTCTTCTTCTGCTGGTTTGTTTTGATGTTTTGGCTTCGTAAGATAGCTTGACTCTTAGTTTGACGTACTCGTTACCCTATTCTACATGGTTTAGTTTTCTCATCCAAGCTTTTCTTTTACCAGCTGATGCGAGAAGCTCAGAGAACAGCACCAAGTATCATTTACATCTCACATATCCATTGGTGGTGGGAGGCTGTTGGACCTACATTGAAAGCTACTTTTATAACACTACTGCGGAACATTCCAGCATTTGCTCCAGTTTTGCTGCTTGCAACATCTGATGTGTGTCATGCAGATCTCCCGAACGAGGTACTTCTGTTGATATTTGTCTTATTTTTTTTTTATTCACTTTCTTGTTAATTGATCAGTCCTTTAAGAACCAGAGTACTGTGCCCTGTTAAGCAAATTTACACTGTTAGTACTCAGGCACCCTAACCAGGTCTCTTAAAATTTGCTTAAATAAAACAATGCTGAAGGCATTTGTGTAAAGTGTTTTCTGAGTAAAGAGATTGACTTTGACCCAACTTTTCCACCTTCTCGCACATTCATGCTTATTAGACAGATGTATAAATTTACTTCAGATCATAATTCCAGTGACTTCTAGATAGTTAGGTATGTTCTTAGTCAAGAATATACAGTGTTTGCCATGTAAATGGGAAAAAGATATTTTTACTGAAAACCCTTTACTGAAAATGAAAGATCTTTTTACTGAAAAAATAGAGTGGTCACACCATTAATGACAGAATGTCATTTCAAATTTAAATACCTCCATAAAAATTTCAATCTCCATGTAAGTGAACGCTTTACAAATTAGAAAGCTACGTTCCAACTTCTCTAACTTGGTAGCAGATTTTCACCTGTATTCCTTAACACAATTCAGTAGGAGTACATGCGTGGCTTTCTAGACATCTGAGAGTGTGCATTAAAGAAAGGTGTTCCAAATGTGAATATGCTGCTCTGATTACCTTGTCTCAGTTACTGGGGGGGGGGGGAGGTGTGTTTGCTTAGCTAGATGGTTTTATCATCAGGGGCTTTGAAACAGTTTAACTTTCTACAGAAGTTTTTAAGCTGTTAATAAATTCCTTCTAAATTAAGTATTGAAATTCCTTCCATACCTTTTGGTAGTAGAGATTGAAAAATGGGAGTAAAACTTGGAAGTATGCAACTTCAGACACCTCACTGAAATTAATTTTCAAAAAACCCAAACCAAAAAGCCCTCACTCATCTGCTGAACCCTGCCCATTCCTTCTGTAGTTGCCATAAAGATTCAAACTAAAGGGCAGCAAGGCAGGTAAATGCAAAATCATCAGTCTTGGAGGTGGTGAATGTCACCACTTTATCAGTGTGTCATATGGTCCCTTTGCTGGGCTTGAGCTCTAGGGGAGTTTCTTAGAGAAGATACGTAATCTGCCGTGCTAACCTATGAAAATCTAGCCTTTTAAGGCCAAGAAGATAACTTTTTCACAGTTTGTCTTGTCTAGATGATTATTCGGTCTAATTTAGAAAGGTACTCATCTTTTTGGAAGAGAATATAAACTTGTGTAGCCTTCTATCTGTAATATCTTTTCTCCTCATGTTTTAGATAAAAGACTTGTTTATTAATGATTATGAAGTTTTCCAACTCCACTTGCCTAATAAGGACAAAAGAAGAAAGTTTTTTGAGGACTTAATTATAAATCAAGCTGCTAAACTTCCTGCATCAAAGGGCAACGCAGGTGAGGATATACTTCTCTAGCTGTAAGTTAATAGGTACACAGTATTTGCTGTGGTGGTAATTTTCTATCAATAATTTTCCATATGCTTATGTTTGAGTACCATAAATTGAGTAGAAGTTTCTGATTGATTTAAGCTTGTCAGCCACTGGAAGAACTGCCTGAAGAACTGCCTGTAGCACTGCCGCCTAAGCCTCAAGAGCTGACAGAGAAAGAAATAAGACAGCCGGAGGAGCAGAAGGAGGAGATGTTGCATCACCTTAGGGTTTTCTTACGGAATGTGACTCTCAGACTTGCCGCTGATGGATGTTTCAGAGCATTTACAAAGCCTGTTAACCCAGGGGAGGTAAATGACTGTTGTCCTTTAATACCATTTTATCCGTGTGTATTCATCATTTCTCTCTGTCTATTTCTCAGTGTTTGTGTTCTCTTTATAGGAAGGTTTATCTTTGTTTTTCGGACCATACTGTTCTGGTCTGTCAAGAAGCAGGAAGTGAATTTTGCTTTTGCTGACTCCTTGAGGCTCTCGAGTGTCTGTTACTTGACTATTCACTGGACGCCCTGGGTTCCTTCTAAAATGCCATTAGAATTTTAGAATATTTTAGTCAGAAGGGACCTGTGGCAGTCATCTAGTCCAACTACCAGTTAGACCAAACATCAACACAGTTTGCTCATTAAAAGGCTTTGACGTGTAGGCGTGTTACAGCACTGAAAAGCAGAGAGATCTCTTTCTTTATTCGAAACAGTATCTATAGGACTGTTTCAATAAAGTCTAAAGCTCTTTCACTGACTGTTGGTAGTTTCTTTGAGAACAAGAGTAGAAGCAGTAGTTTTAAAATAAATGTTAAGATTCTATTCTCCGTTTCATCTGGGGCTCCTCAGTATGAGATCAACCGTAAGGGCTGTATGGTTTCTTCTTCCTCCCATACACTTCTGAGTCTCTTTCTCATTGAATTTATTGAATAAGTCTAAGCCAGGGACATATACTTCCATGTCAGCTGTAGTTTTAATAGAGCTTTGAGTTTCAGCAAAGTCCTGCTCCCCTAAGCATCCACTGACTTGTTTTTCCCTTTACTTCTAGTTTCCGAGATGTGAATAATCTAAGCAAACATAGATGTCCTCACCTAAACTAGTCATTAGGCTCCTTTTATGGTCTGAGAAAAGAAATCAGCACCTCTGGGTCCAGTTAACTCATTCTAAACTAGATGTCTAGGACAGATGCTTCCATGGTGTAATTCCTGCAGCCTTTTCCTTGCCTCCAACAACAAAGAGAATCTTAGGTGGCTTCACTGAGAAAGGTTTCTTGGCTGGGATTTTCTGAAGCAAAGTGAAATGAATCCCACTCTGGGTGTCTGTTTTCTTCCCTGCCCCACACAGGCTTCTGACCTCCCTGCTGCTTTCTTTCCCTCTTCTGGTCTGTTTCTTCAAAGCCAGTTGAAGTAGCCCTTCTATTTTCAAGAAAAGAACTTGTTAATTTCTGTGTTTTCGGATGGATCGTAAATATTTGGGGTTTTTACAAAGTACTTTATTTGACTTTATTAAAATAATTAATTTTGGTAGACAATGTGTTAAATCTCTGAGCATGTTTATTTCATTTGTAGGCATCTGATTATGCCAGAGTTATTAAGCAGCCCATGGACCTGTCGACCATTCTTTCTAAGATTGACTTGCACCAGTACCTGACTGCAGAAGATTTTCTAAAAGACATTGATCTAATCTGCAGCAATGCTTTAGAGTACAACACAGCTGAAGATCGTGGAGGTGAGGATGTGTTTTTATCCTGGATTTGGAAAAATTTTAAATTTATAAATTGATAGATGTCATCTGTGGGATTAGATCATTTTAAACACCCACAGAGAGCGTTTCTTGCCAGGTTGCTAGTGTTGTAGCGTTGAACTACGTGGGTGTGAAATGGCGATAGAAGTGTTGATCAGTAACTAGTGCTTTTGCTTTAATAATTAACTCTTATGTTGGTTTATATATCTATATATAAATATATATATAAATATATATTTTTTATATATATATATAAATATATATATATATGTGAGGATATATATATATATATATGTGGATATATATATATGTGGAAAATATGCACTGAGATAACCTTTCATAACCTACCTATGACAAGAACAAATCTTTCTAAGTAGTCAAAATAAAGGATTTCATTGGCTGGTAGAAAATACTCAGTTCTGCCTGTAAAATTTCAGGTTGCCTCATTAGGCACAGAGCTTGTACTTTGAGAGATACTGCATACGCCATAGTGAGGGCAGAACTGGACAAAGATTTTGAACAATGCTGTGAGGCGATTGAAGAATCTCGTAAGGAAAGAGGTATGTTTTTTGACGCTAAGGACTTTAATACTTGTCTTAGTATTTGTGACCAACAATGCAAGACACAATTCTTTGGTCTCTTCTTTCCTGCAAGGCTGTAGCTCTTCAACATATACTCCATCTTACTGCTGTGCAATGCCAAAGCCGAACTCTGTTCCTGGGTATAAGGAAACAGAACCAAAGTGTAATGAAAAAATGAAGATGCCAGCAGCACCGATAAATTCCAGTACACCCTGCTCTAAAGGCAAGTGGCATTTTATTCACACTTTCTTGGAGACGGTGTTAAAGTCAACAGTGCCTTCTCTGTTCTTATCACATAACAGGTTACTGTGATGCCTGGTTCTTCATGCCAGAGTCATCATATTTTTTAACTTGCTTCAAAATATGAGATAAATCCAGAGATCATTCATTCAGTATGGTTATGAAGGTCAAGTACAGTGGTTAGTTTACATCGTAAGATACTGGCCTTGATGGCCCAACTGACATGTAATGGCTCCTAAATTGCTACCTCTTGAAGCCAAAAATGTTGTACCTGGCAGTTGCTGAACAATCAACTAGTTCTTAGTTATATAATAACAGCATTTTTCCCTTTCCTGCCCAGAAATGCTAAACTCTATGCTCCCTCTTCCTGTGATTTCCAATTGAAGGGGGAAAGGGGAAAAAAAATAGGGGAACAATCATGATAGATATGTAAAGGAAAGATCATGATTTCCTCACTCTTCCTGTGAAAAGGACATGAAAGAACAAAGGGACTTGGGTGTCTCCGTTAAAGCACATGACATAGTGTGAAGTTTCCTGGGTCTCACTGGCATGACTGAGAATTTTGCCATTGACTTCACCCATATGCTTTGAGCGGTACTCCCTGAATACAAAGAATGGTGGCTTTTTCTGGAAGGCGAGAATGCGAATTATGTTTTAAACAAGGTTAACTGAATCAGAAAGCGTATGAGGCATAAGTGTTTACGGACAATGTTTTCTCCAGTAAATATTCCCTTAGAATTGTCTCTTTAACTCTGCCCAACACACATTTAGCTTTTGAAGTTTACAGCTTTAAAACGGATTTGAAGAAGGGCTTGTCTCCAAACGCTTTTCTGTTTATCTAGATTAATTCACGGAGTAAGACAGTAAGCAACTTCACCTAATAACCTTGCTTTGCAGTAATACTTCCTATCAAAAGTAAGAATTTTCTGCTCAAAAAATCTTGAAGCTGATGGTTTTGTGAATGGAAAAATCTAATAGCAAATTGACCTCATTAATTTGCAACTCTTTCTCTAGACACATGTAGGGAGACAGACACTGGTACTTGAGCTTCTTTGATCATTTTCCCTGTAAGTCAAGTAAGATGAGGATGCTGGATTTGGAAGGACGAACTGCTTGGGTAATGTTTTGGATTACTTTTTCTGGTATCCCTTTGTAGGTGTATCAAAAAGAAAATACAAAAAGAACAAAGGCTCTTTGGGTATCAGGGCAAAGAGGAGGAATTTTCAGTTCAATAAAGAAAATAAAGTTCCGGAAGAGCAAAATGAGGTAGAGAGCAGTGAAGAGTCTCCAGAAAAACATGTTTCTAATATGGATCACGCTGAAGTTGAGCCCACACGGGATTACTCTGTGGAAGAAAATGAAAATGTACTTCGAGAACGACAGAAAAATGGGAATGAAAATAAATCTGGGGCAGAAGATGAGACATTTTTCCTTTTCACAATGCCTGCTTTTGAAAAGAAGAGTGTCGTGCTTCCTGAACCTTCAGACCTAGGAATGAACAGTGAAGTGATGGCTTGCCAAGTAGCAGAATGTTTGGAAGAAGGAAATTCAAATGGTAAGTGAAAGGTCAAACAGGTCATGTAGCTCCTTTTTATTCCTAAGAGGGTTACACTACTTAGTAGGATTTGGTCATCTTTAATGCCATTCTGTTATTGCTGCTGTATCTCCCTAGAACCAGCACTCAATGTTTCTTGCATAATGATGCCGCTCCTTTAGTTATGCTAGCCAAACTCATGGGTTTTTGCAGCTGCTGTTTTTTTGATTCTGAGGTGTGTTTTTCAAATGGCACCAAGCTGTGCTTCAAGCAGTGTGGAGCCAGAGTCACATGTGGAATAGAAGACATATGTCCTAAAGTTTGCAATGTAAGATGTGTTTCCTAGCCTGAATTACTTTGCAAGTTTTACCATGCAGTGCTGTAATGGCAATGTGACGATATTTTTTCCCCTGCTGCCTTCCGTAGTGCTTTTTTTTTTGTGTCTGAGTTGCTGATTTTTATGGATCAGTGACTTTTGCCAGAAAGAAAGTGAAAGTCAAGCATTTATCAGTGAAAAAATGGTAACAGTTTTGTCTCTGTCATTCCAGAAAGAACTGTGTTCCAGGTACAGGATACTTCACTGATACTGTATTCCAGATAAACAGAAATTCTGACTTAAGAAATTTGTGTCATTCCAGATTTCTGGGTATGCTCTGTAATTCATGAAAGATATTCTCCGGTCAAAGAGCAGCAGGTGATACATGTCAAGCCATCCACGGGGACTGCCACACAGCCAACGATTGTCGATTACCAGTTCACAGTAAGTCTAATTTCTGTTTTGTTAATACTGAAGCGGGACGTTTTGTTGCTATGAGTACAGTTGCCAATTAAATGCCAATTAAACAATGGCAATTAAAACAATATATGGGGAGGATATATAGCTTGTGAAGTAATTGAACTGGTAATGGGCTATGACTGTTGTGTTTCCACACCTGGTGTAGACTGTTGTTCTTGCTTTTGGTGAACTAAATTTTAGGAAACTGGGTTCTCTCCTCATTTTTTAATTTAAGAGGACTTGCTGAATTTTAAAATAGCCCACTGACAACCTGCTGGTACTGTTGGTTAGTGATGTCCTAACAGTTTCTGTGATGGATTTGGGGGTTTTGGTTTGGTTTCTTGCAGGTTTTTATTTATTAGGAACCTGAAAAGGACCTCTATTTCTACAAGTGATGACTTTAAACCTGAAGTTACCAGGCTGGCATAAAGCTCATCATGGCTAAAATACGAATACCTGCTTTTCTGAAATTCTTTCAAAATCCAGTGTTAGAATTTTGCATTCATAGTTACAGTGTGATAAGGATTTTCCAGTCTCTTGTAGGAGAGAAGTTGCTATCCTAGGCTACAACTGGGGAAAGACTTAAAGATGGGCCCAGCTGCAGGGAGTAAAAGAGGTTCCTTAACATGAATTGGAGAGGGTAGAAGAAGGACCTGATCTTCAGGGAATATTGCAGTGAGGAAAATTAAGAAAATGGCTAGGTTGCAGTCCTGGAAGTTGGCCAATGCAGAGGAGGGCTGCTGTTTACCTGCCATGATGAGAAAGGGAATATTACATGGATATTTCCCCTGTTTGGGAAATTGTGGCCAGACAGGAATCCCCTTTGGTGAAGGGGCTCGTCAGCACAGTTCTGTCATATTTTTAAGCTGTGACTTAATTTGTAGAGGTGAAACTAACTTTTTAAAGCTGGCTTCCTACAGAAGCAGATTTCAGGGAGGGGGTTTTGTTCATGTCTTCCTGTGTATGCAGAGGAGCCACATAGGTTTTTCATAGAGTCAGGGTGCTAATAATGTGCTCCAGGGTTATTGTCCACTTGGCAGGTGGTAAGTACGATAGAGCCTTTGTATATGTTTCAGCTGCAAGGAGTGACACAGTC
Source organism: Athene noctua (assembly GCF_965140245.1). NCBI lineage: Eukaryota > Metazoa > Chordata > Aves > Strigiformes > Strigidae > Athene > Athene noctua. Next base: position 651,625 of record NW_027437556.1, on the reverse strand, counting down.
ATGAAATGCATCTGATGTGAGGCAGCCAGACTTTGGCGATGGGCAGTTGTGAGGCAGTAATACTTTCATTTGGTATGGCTGCTCTGTTAAGCTAATCTTCACAGCCTCACACACCACCCAGATACTAAACAACTACAGCAGGGGAAGAAGGTGCTGCCACTCCCTTGTTCCTGTTGCTTTCCCAGAGATTATCACATTCACATCTTTACCAGAAACAACTATGTGAGAGATGGGTCATCTGCTACAGGCAGAGATACTCTACTAGTTTATCCACTCGTCAGTTTAAAGGCGGGAGCTAACGGATCTGACTTTGCTTTCTGATGTGCTTCAGACACCTGAGCAATGTGTTCTGCCAGCAGCTGTAGGCACAGTACACGTTCAGGTAATGGTGAGCCCCTAAGGATGCTTCTGTTTCCAGCTGGCACAGCTGTATCTAGAAGATCCATTGTGTGGTGCCCTGCATTGCAGAAACAGTTTCTCTCATGAAATGCAATGGTGGCTTTGCTGTGGCAGCTGCCCTACAACAAAGTGGATTGTGTCATTCCCTGCTGTTCTGGAAGCAGTTGATTCACAGTTATAATTGTTGATGTGATTCATCAGTAATAAAGTATTGTCTGAAATTTAATCCTTCCTTTTTTCTGAAGTGTGAAAAAAACCAACCTCATTTTCTCCAGTTAAATCTTGTGAGGTATTTTATCTGTTCTCTGAAGCATCACTCATTTTATTTAACAATATAAGGAAGTAGGATGTCACTTGTGTTGTGCTGTTACTGTTTAGCTTCTAAAAACATAAAGAGCCTATGCAGAGGTTCTTGCACTATTCTCAACTTGCTGTTTCCATTTTTTTCTTCAGCAACTGTTGCATTTTGTCACTGTGGCAACTGAGAACTTCAGTATATTTCAGCTGGAAAAACTCTATGCTGTTCTTAGTCACTGCATTTACCAACATCGGAAAGATTACGACAAAACCAAATTAGCGAAGGTACGTTTTTCTTGTCTTATAGCACTTTCCATCACTGTTATGCATGTGTGTGTTACGCATGTACATGTACTCTAGACATCACGCTTACTTAGCATGACTCTTTGCTGCCTAGTTACCTGTGTGACAAGACTTTTTCATTTGTCTGGAAGACATTTATCCGTATTGCAAAACCATTGTTGTATTTGGCATAATTGTTGGCAGCTTCAGCAGGAAAAGGCTTGAAGTCAAGGGGTACACCCACACAGCCCTCTCAAAAGCAGTTAACCTCAGTCTGTCAGTAGTGCTTCTCCAGAACCTTTTTAGGGGCGGGTGGCTGTGAAATGAGGGTGCTTTTCTCAACCTGTTGCTTCCTCTTTCTCCCCTTATAGGCAGAGGTGGTGATACTTCATATAGCAGTCATTCCGTTCTTGAAAAGAAATTTAAGTATGAGACATAACAAGACTTTGAGACTCTCCTGTAGTCTCATCTTAACCTTTTTTTAACTAGTGTGACTCAAGCATCTTTAATTTGACATAAGGGGTGTTTTCTGCCTATGCTGGTTTAATGCCGAGTCAAATTCTCTGATCTCTTCCTGTAAGAGAGGCTCTCTGAGTTGTCAGAACTCAGCAGAAACCGTCCAGAGGCACCCATGGTCCCAGTCTGGCATTTCCAGTATCAAATCCATTTAGATAGGTTGGATATTCAGTCTTCAGATTCAAGATCATTGAATCCAGTTGTCTCCGAGATGCTTGTGCCTTAGAGAGATAAAATTCTTCATGCCTCTCAGTCTGCCTTAAAGAAGAGGAAGCCTCTTCTCTTTGGCCCTGGTCATCTCAATCCCTTCTTCCCACCTGGTAAAGAGTTAGAACAGACACTCCATTCTGATTGTGCAACAGTGAGGATTACTTGGATCCAGGGAGCCCATTCCTGAAATATGTGCCCGTCTTTCATCCCATAGAATGACGTAGTTTAGCATGAGAAGGGATTTATTTACGTTATCTCAGGGCTTGTGAGCTTTTGTGACTTAACTTTTAATGCTTAAATTAAAAGTGACTGGGTTTCTTTGTTTTCTGCTTCTACCTTTAGCTTTAACATATATAACAATATCTCGTATTCAGAGTGACTGTGCAAATCAGTCAGGAACGAGCTCTGCTGTATGTAGAGATGGACTCTGAGGAATTACTTGTTAGAGTGCAGAAAGTAACATTTCCAGCTTTTAGCTGTGGCTTTTCAGGAACTGCCTGCTCTTTCTAACTGTTGAAAGCACTGTTGATGCAGATCCATAGAGTCTCCTTAGCCTCCTCTCTGTTTTGGATGCATAAGGGTGTGTTTGAAGCTACTAGTGGGTATAGAAAGACATTGTGGTGGTGATACCCTGTGTATTTGCTAAGTATTACTAAGATTTTCATGTATGTACAGATTCTTTTTATGAAGACATAAACAGAGTTCTTAAGCATATATTCATGCTGACTGCTACTGTCTTTTTTTCTTAATAGGAAATGAAGAAAGAAATTGCAGCCTTCAGTTATGCTCAGTGATAAAATTGATTTCAGCATACTTTGTGATGTTTTCATTCCATGTTGTTATATGTGTGTAATTCAACAAAGGTTACTTCTGCGTATTTATACATATATTATATAGATCTTAAAATACTTTCTTAATAAATTTTAAGTGCTTTGATAGTTTTGTCCTATATATAGAAATGTACATATATGTGGCATACTGCTGTGATTGCCTTTGGAATGCTGCAGATCTGAATATCTCCCAGATAATTTCAGTACCTTTCTTTAAAAGAAAACTGTTGAAAAGGTGATATGCTTTTATCACTGTTTTCCACATTGTGGGAATACATTTTTCTGAAATAATCTGTGGGGTTGTATAGTCCATGGCTTATTACATAAAGGTTTAAACCACGTCTCATTTTGGTATATGAAAAGTAAATCCTTTAGAAACCTCTTCACACATTTCAGAGGGAGGGTTTTTTTAATTACCTGATAGCACCTTAAGTGGTTTTCATAGAGCAACAACCTGAAGAATGTGGGAGAAACACTCCTTCCACAAATGTAAGAACTTCTGCTGTGGCCTATTTTTGCCAGTCAGAATAGCCTAACTTGAAACAAAGCAAGATTTACCCCTCTAACTTGCTAAGGTAAAGTTTATTCTTGCTTGTAATGACAATCTCGATACTGGGGAGTAGCATTTTAATAGAAATTGCTAGTTGCAGATGAGGTGATCTTGTAGTTGAATTAATTTGTAACTATTTTTCTAGTAACCTGGAGAGAATTGTATCTCCTTATTACATAGAAGTGAATATATTGTTCGTGATAAATATATTTAGAATAAAAGCAAAGCAATAGCCCATTTTGAAGATTTATGACTCTTCAAACCAGCACATTTCTCAGTTAATTGGACAGAGTTATTTTTTTAAAATTAATATTAAGATAGGCAAAGCTTAATTTTATGAGAATAAAATTTTGTATCAGTTGCAATAAAATAGGTGGCACTAGACTTTGCTCTTGTGTTAATGTCATCTCACATACAGAATGTCTGGTGATAGTGAATGCCTAACTGCAGTCCCTCTGTGTGTGTTTGGTTTCTTATGTTTTAGCTTTCTTTTTTTTTGTTTCTTTCTAGTGTGTTTGTCCAAACCTACACAGAATTTTTTCATCTATCTGTGTTGTTTGGATGAGTATTGATAAAAAATGAATCCCCTTGTTGGGTTTTTTTTGTCTGCTCTACCTACTTTCATCGCAAAGTAATTTTTATCATTCAAAACCTTACCCTTAAAAACCACTGTGAGTCTGAAGACTTCAAAATAAGGACTGTATGTGAGCAGCTTACCCCCATCTTGCTGTATTGGTTATACAGCAAAGGCAAGTCCAGGAGGAAGAAAATCGACACTGAAAACTTGCATTTCAGTGTAATGTGTTCCATTGGAAATGTAATACAGGAGTTAACGTCATTTTTCCTTCTCTTGGTCTCCACCTTGGCTGCTGTCACCGATTCTCGATGGGACTGTGGGGGTGGTTCGCCGACCGTGTTCCCCAAGATTACGCTTGGAAAAACTGAACGGGAGTGACTGGAAATGAGGAACCAGGAACATTACTGGGATTGGAACTTTTGCTCTTCCAAGCTTTGATCAGACTCCTTCCTGTTGCCAGTCTCAACAGGATACTGTACCTATGCAGTTTTAAAAAAAAATTATAATGGTGTAAATCTTGATCTTCCATGACCAATGGTTAACTCTTTAACAGTTCCCATAAGCCACCTCTTTCTCTTTCTCAGGGAAACAATCACATTTTACTGTCCGAACTAAAAAGGCAAAGAGTGATGAAAGAGTACGTATAAACACAACATTTTTGAGAAGCAGGCAGGGGGAGTTTAATAAATATTGACTAAAATATCTAGGTATGTACTAAAGGAAAAGGTCCCCTTTCTCCAAGTTCTGTAACAAGACAGAAAAAAAAAAAAAATAACGGGTGTGTGTTTTTTTCCTCAGAGTCGTTCCCTCTGCACTCCTCGCCCCTGGATTGGGTCTGTGGAGCCTGCGGCAGTGTTCTCCCTCAGCGACAGCTCGGGGCGCCTGAGGGATGCTCGGGGCTGGCGGTGGCAAAGCCGCTCTCCCGGGGCTGCGGCCGACGCGGTCCTCAGCGCCCGCCTGGGTGTGTGGCGGGAGGGTGCTGTGATAGGTGGTAAGCTGACTGTTCATCAAATTCAACAAACTGTAATATGAACTATTGCATATTGTGTAATACTAACAACAAATGCTTCATTGAACTAACCTGATAGTGTAAAAAAAAAAAAAGTGACAGGAAGGAGGGGGGGGGACAACAAGAGAAGAAGCATCTGTATGTCAGAAGATGTGGAGAATTGCAGGCGCATAATTGAATAAAACAGGAGGATGTTCATGACCATGAATCTCATTATGCAAAGAGATTACTGGGCCTAGATTGATAAGAACACTACAGACTCAAGAGGATCATCACATTCCAAGCTACACCGTGAGGAGGACCCACAGCCTTCCTCCCAGAAGACCACCCCCCACGATTTGAAGACCCCTGACCGTAGTTTTAACAACTTCTGTGCAAGCCTAAAGGACTGATAAGCTAATTACCATATGAAGCGGGAGTAGGCGGGTTCAAGTAATGAATATGTATAGGTGTATAATGACTATGTAATACTTTGTAGTATAAGATTGAAACAGAGTGCCCTGGAGGGTGCGGTCCGTTGTTGGAGCAGGAGACTCCCCGGCCGCCCAGCGCTGTTTCGCTTGTTGCCGCTTGCTAAATAAATAAATTGGGAACTCTGACTCAGCCAGTTTTAAGAACTCAGTTCATAACGGGTGCCAGCGCGGAGCCGAAGTTTGCCGGCGGAGGAGCAGGCCGCGAGGGCGCCGCTGCCGCCCGGCCACTGCCGGCCCGTCGCCCCCGTTCTTCCCTGCCGCAGCCGCTGCGCGCCGGCACCTCGTCGGGAAGAAGGGCGAGGGGACGCCGGCGGCCCCCGGGCTGCGGCGCCGGGGCAGGTCCCCCACGGCCGGCCGCTCCTCGGCGGAGCCGGGCCGCCCTCCAGCGGGTGTCTGCCACCTGACGGGCGGGGCGGCGGCGGGGCGGCTCCGGCCCCGGCCCCGCTCCCTGCTGGGGAAGCCGGGGCACCGGCCGCGGCTGCCCGACCGCCCCGCGCACCCGCCCCGGGGCGGCGAGGCGCCGGGAGGATGTGAGCGGGCGCCGCGGGAGGCGGCGAGGCGAGGGCCCGGGCGGGCGGCGGCGCTGGGAGTTCCCGGCTCACCCGCCGCCCCCCGCCCTAGGAGCGGGGCGGTCGTCGGTGAAGCGCAAGATGGCGGCGCGGCCGCGAGCGGAGGTGGCGGGCGGGCAGGCCGGCGGGCGGGGCGGGCCGAGGGGCGAGGCGGAGCGGCGCCGTCAGGCAGGGGCTCGCGTCTCCCGCCGGCGCGGGCGGAGGGGCGGCTCTTGTCGCTAGGAGGTGGGAGGGCGACCCCCCCGCCCGGGGAGGCGTGCTCCCCGCACGGCCCCGCGTCCCCGGGGAGCGGGCCGGGTGCTCTCCCGGCGGCGGCAGGGCAGCGACGGCGGGTCCTGCCCGGCGGGGGGGCCGGGCCGGGCCCGGCGGGGGCTGCCGCCCCGCTGCCGCCCGCGGGGTGGGCGCGGTGGGTCGGCCGCGTCCCGCCCGCCTCCCTATTGTCTGGGGCTGCGGGCGAGTGGCTGGCGCTGTCCCTGCGGCCGGGAGGCGGTGGCGGCGGGGGGTGTCGCCGGCCGGGTGCGGCGGGCTCCGGGCTGCCTGCGGGGGGAGAGCCGGGGCGTAACTTCGCAGCGGACTGCTCCGTCCCTCCCCCGGCCCGGCCCGCAAGGGGATTAAACCCCTTCGAGCCCGACGACCGACCGTCTCTCACCCCTGCGCTTCCCTTTGCTCGCCGCAGGGCGGAGGAAGATTCGGCGGACTCGCCCGCCAGAAAGGAGAGGCCAGCAGTTCAATCCCGGGGCGCCCGCAGGAGCTGGCGAGTTCCCGCCCGGTTTCCCGGGCTGCGTGCCCCTGCCGGCTCTCGGGCTGACGGACTGACCGACAGACAGACTGACGGCAGCCGACGAGCCGTGAAGTGCTGGCTCCGGAGTTGTCTTGCATCCCGTGGCGTTGCGGAGTGGGTGTGAGCGTGGAGGAACAGTGCGGTGTCTGTGCAGGCCAGGTTGGGAAAGATGTCTGGCTTGTTCTTCTGGGGGTGTCTGGGTCTTGGGGCGCCTTCTGACGCTCGGCTCTCCCCTAGATCAGGATGAGCAGCACGGGAGATCAACACCGACTTCAATAAACCGTGTATGGCGGCAGTTCTGGATCTCTGACAGGGCTCAGAGTATCTGCAGTAGTGACCGTTATCGGGTAGGTATTTGTGCTTGATTTCCAAGCTGCTTGGACTTGTTGGTAGGTCAAAGTTTACTTTGCCCCGTGTCACGTGAAATAGTGAAGGCTGAGATGTCTCTTGGTCTGCAAGCTGGAATAGGTGCCGCTTCTACACTGGATAAGTAGGGAGAGTGTACTCGGCGTGTCGAAGTGCATATAAACATTGTATAAATAAAAAGTGCATTTTGTTATGAAACTTGTTACGTGAAAACAAATACTCCGTTAAAGATAGGAGTGAAAAAAAGAATGTTAAAAGCTGTGCTCTTGGCTTTGACCAGCAGTCTAGTTTTTGTTTGGCTTTGCTTAGAAGGATTTCACACAGAAAAAATAAAGCTTGCGAGTACTTACAGAAACCCTGTTTAAAGCAACCTGCGTGACGCAAGCTCGGGGGCTGCCCTGAATTGGGACCTCTTTGAGTGAGCACGCATCATTTAGAAAACCCTTTTGTTACTGTCTTTAGGTGTTGCCAGCAAGGCAGTCTATTTCACTTGTATTGTTAAATGAATTCCCTTGAGCCGGTTAGAGGCAAATGCTGGTTTTTATAACTGAAATGATTGGCTTTTAACTTCAGGCTAGTGGTTCTTGTGTCTTTGCTAGACTGAAAATCCCTCTGTCACCACATTTGGGTAATGTGTCTGTATACTCTGATTGTCCCCAGACTTGCCTTTGTAAAACATAGCAGTTTGAGGTAGAGCTTTTCTTTGTGAGGCTCTCTCTCTTTCTACTCTCTTCATGTTTCTTATGACTCTCTTCTGGATTATTTCCTCTCTTACAACAGCCTTGATGACCATGTGCGTGGTTTAGCTGGATTCAGTGGCCTGGTGCCTAGCCTTAATTACTGTCACTCATGGCTGTTGGTCGTTATCTGCACAGACAGTATTTATCACTGCATACCAACATATCACTGGAGACTGTTAGAGCTGTGTATCGAACAGTTCTGCCTTCTGTAGATTTCTGAGTACTGAAGAATTTCTGTCGAATAATGGACTTTGTGTTATCATTAGGTTTCCTTTTGTTCCTGATGTACTGAAAAGACTGTTTCTTGTGTCTTTTGCTTCACTGAGCAGTCTATTGCACTTCACTTAAGCTTATTGCTATGCCTGAGCATGTCCGTGGGTTTTTGCCCCATTTGTTTACAGGTAGTCTAAGGGAAAGGATTAAATTTTGGTTAGCTTCTTCATCTAGTTATGATTGACACTGCTGACCCTTTTGTGTAGATGTGCCTTTAGAAGAGTCTTATTTCAAAAGCAGTCATCTATCTTTGAAGTCAGATTCTTTCCTCTAGTCTGAGTTCAGGATTTTTTCCACCTTTATGGAACTGGAACTTTTAAAGCAGCAAGTACATATAAACCGGGGTTTTATTCTGTTTGCACTTAATAAATATCACCAGGGCACAATGACTTGTAGCTAAGCTGTGGCTAATCATTATTTTGGTGATCGGTTTCTCTTTACGTGGCAAGCAGAGGTCTAGTCAAGAGTTCCATGGTGTCAAATTCAGTATTTTTATGTTTTCTAATTTTTAGAAATCCTGAACCTGTTGCAAAATTTACAGAATTAGCTTTTCAGTGTCTGATTATTAAATTAGAGTCCTGTGTGGTAACAGTTTTGGGGTCATGGCATGAGGGAAGGTTCTGAATGGACATGCTGTTCTCTTCTGGGTATTAACGGTCAATATTCCCTCTCCTTGTGCTTTAGATGTGGTGTCATTGATCCATGAGTGTCCAGGATGGTTCACCTCTGAGTTGTCAGTGACTTGTTTACAAGTGACGCAGTTTTCAGTATAGTACCATTTCCCCTTTTTCTTCTGTTTACTTTGTATTTCCTAAATAGGCAGCAATGTTGATCTTAGTGTTCTGCTCCTGTATCTCCCTACTGTGTGTCAGTAGCCTCACCTTTGTGAATACATACCTGTAAGAATACAATTTTCTGATGTTATTTTTTTAAGTTTCTGATATTGCCAAATTAGGCATTAAAGCAGCTTCTTTTCTCAGGCTATCAAAGGGATGTGATTACTTAAGTTTTCAGCATTATTAGTATCATCATTATTAGTTTCAATTAATTGTCTTTATTCTGATTCATCTTCTCTCCTTTTTTAAAATTTTTTTTGTGGCTAGTTCAGTACCTTTCCAAACATTCAACCCCCTTCGCTGCATAGACAGTTGTTTCTTTTTCTGTGGAGGTGGGAGCCACCACAAATGATACATTTCCTTATCCCGTACCAGCCAGATGGCATTTCACAATTCTGTGCCTTGCATCACTTTAACTGATGGTTCATTTCCAGTTCTATTGCCTTTCTGTCAAGGAACTAGAAGGAACTTTGGAAGGTCCACTCAAGTCTTTTTCATATCTTCAGAGTTCAATGAACTGTAACGTATTTCATAAAACAGTGTCTCTACTACCAGTGGATCCTTTCTAATCAGCTTCAGAAATCGGCCAAAACTGAGCAAAAGTCTGCTGCTGTTGCCTGTGGGAAGATGTGTACCAGGCTTTTATCCTGAAGAGCTTTGAGATCATAGTAGATGTTAAACTGCAATAGAATGCCGTGAAAAGTGTATAATCTAAAGGGGCAAGAACTGGAATGTAGAGTAGAGCATGCATTTATATTGTTAAAAATCTAAAAAGGGCAGTATCACACTAAAGCACAGAAACTAGGAAAATTGCCGATGACTAAAAGAGGAATGAATGCGGCTAGATGGAAGAATGTGTAGGAAAACTGGTGAAGCACTTTCAATATGCTGCTTTCTGCACTCCGTAAATTATGTCAAATATAGCAAAGAACTTAATGTTGCAAAAATCCTTTAGCAGCTTGACCTCTGCTTATGCCTAGCAAGTACAAAGGAGCTCAGTACCTTCTACTTCCAAAGAACCGCCTTCAGCTTGTGTTTGGAGCCATTTAAGAAAGTGAGTTTGGTATTTTAGGTTCACTCCGTGCAACTTGGCCTCCCTGGTGACATTCTGCAATCTGCTACTCACCCTCCTTACCCATTGGTCTCACTAGGAGTTGAAGTGCTGCCAGGGGACCCACAATTTGAAATCATTGCTCAAGCAAGCTTCGAAGGCTGACCGTTTTGTTTAAACTGTGGGCAAACAGAACTGTATCATGAGGCATACATAACACCTGTCCTTGCTCTTTGGCAAGGCCAGCATCGTTCAGTGAGCTCCAAATTCACCCCACCAGACAGAAGGACAGAAATGAGCTTTTGAACTTTCTAATGGTTATGATAAAAGTTCCACACATCCAGCACTCTGAATCTTCAAAGTGTCTTATGAACCATGTCTGTGTGCCCAGGTGGCCAAGAAGGCCAGTAGCATCCTGGCTTGTATCAGAAATAGTATGGCCAGCAGGACTAGGGAAGGGATCATCTCCCTGTACTTGGCACTGGTGAGGCTGCATCTCGACTACTGTGTTCAGTGCTGGGCCCCTCGCTACAAGAAGGACATTGAGGTTCTAGAGCATGTCAGAAGGGCAACGAAGCTGGTGAAGGGTCTAGAGCGCAAGTCCTGTGAGGAGCAGCTGAGGGAATTGGGTATGTGTAGCCTGGAGGAGGCTCAGGGGAGACCGTATTGCTCTCTACGTCAAAGAAGGTTGTAGCAAGGTGGGTGTTGGCCTTTTCTCCCAGGTAACAAGTGATAAGACGAGAGGAAACGGCCTCAGGTTGCACCAGGGGAGGTTTAGATAGGATATTAGGAAAAATTTCATTGAAAGGTTTGTCAAGCACCGGGACAGGCTGCCCAGGGAAGTAGTGGTGTCACCATCCCGGGAGACGTTTAAAAGACATATAGATGTGATGCTTAGGGACATAGTTTAGCAGTGGGCTTGGCAGCGTCAGGTTAATGGTTGGATTCTAAAATCTTTAAGGTCTTTTCCAGCCTAAATGAATCTATGAATTGGATAGGAAATAGCTTTCAATGTCAATTAGGCAATTGTGTAGGTTTCAAGGGCTGATTCCTTGTTTATAGGTGAGGAGTGCATTTATTTTAGCATTGTTTTACCTTACAAAGCTGCTAAGAACTCTATAGATGGGAATGCATGTTTGTATAGTCGGAGGCAGTCTTGGTAGAGGTCTCTAAGCTTGGCTTTCCTAAAAATTGAGATATATTAGCCTAAACAAAACATGGTACTAACATGATGGCCTTGCTCCCTGTGTTATAATGGAAGGGCATGCTTCCTGTGTCAAAGTGCTGTTGATTTTAAGCCTCTCCTATTGGCTCTGTGCATTGGTGTAAGGCTCTGTTTTGCTAATTCAGTCAAAATGAGATCTAGGAATATTGTATCCCCTAAGAAGAGGGGACACAATGGAGAAGGAGTCAGGAAAGAAAAATTATTACTACCTGAGCTGTAGAAGACTGGTAGTTAAACCTTAGTTACAGCTGTGTGCTTCTTGAAAATGCCCAGACTCCTGTTTAATCTTTAGAATACTTTCAAAGTAGAATACTGCCTTTTTATCCACAGGTCAGCTGCCTTCAGCAACATCAGCTGGAGCTGAGGGTGCTCTGCCAATCAGAGCTGTATCAGGAGTAACTACTGATTAGACAATAACTACAATTAGGCAGTAACTACAGGCACCTGGCAGCAGTTGCCACCTAACTAGGTGGAGCAAGTGGTAAAACTCAGGGGTTTCTGTTTCTCAGTAGGATTCTCAGCAATGTGAAACACATTTATAGCTTTGGTGGAATTTTTGGAGCATTCAGGACTGCACAGTGTCCAGCCTTGTTTGCAGTGTTGAGTACTTATGGCTCTCTGTCCTCCAGACTTCTCAGTGGGGGTCTGAACTGACAAAAGGTTCATCATACCTGGAGCGTCACATCAATTCAAGTTTTTTGTGCGTGGATCAGTTTGAGCAATTGGTGCCTGTACAAGATCTCTGCCGGTACTGTAGCTATCCGTTAAAACACGATGCAAACCCACACAACTTTACTCCTTGTATCTTATGAGTGGTTTTCAAATTTGGCTTCTTAATACGTTTTCCTTAAATTTATTGCAGTTTGTGGGTAAGTAAAGAACTATTTTTTATATTTCATTAAAATAAATAATTAAAGGTAGAATTTTTGGGGGGTGAAATGATTGCAGCTTTGGGTGTTTTATCTTACAGTCCACAAACATTAACTTTAAATACTAATTTAAATCCTAATAATTCTTGACAAGTAGCATTTTTTTTTTTTTTTTTCCTCTAGTTTGTGGGTTCCTGCAGGGGAAAATAAGGCTTTGTTAATATCAGCTGTTTGTTTCTTTTGGGGAAAGGCAGGAAGTTGTGAGAAAAAAGAGTAATATTGAAGTAAAGTAAGTTTACTCTTTCCATATATAGTAGAGCAATAGTCACATGTGCACATCTTTAGAAATACATATATTAATCCTTGTCTATAATGTTCAGAGAGGGAGAGGTTTTATGTTTCTAAATACACGGAAATTTTACTTCAGAATCCTTTGCTTTGAAAGCTTTCCAGTATATTAATATCTGTGTGGATGATGACGGTGCATAAACCACACTCTGTGGTCACGTGTGCTTACTGACAAAGAGTGAGGAATGTTTTCACTGCAGTTCAGGCCAGATGCATATGGGCACGAGCTGGTTCTAAGGGCAGATTTGCGGATATATGCTCCTTTATTTGAGTGAATATCCTCTTTTGGGATGTAATCCTCATGAAGTTACTATCTGTGAATTAGCGAACAGGAGCCCTCTTCCTTACCAGGTAATGTTTAATTCCGGATGCTGCAGAGAGCTGGGGCTGAAGGTGTGAGCTTTCCGGGGGGTTGGAATTGAAGACTGCTCTGCACCGGAGCAGCTTCTCCGCACTACCTTATGCGGGAAGATTCAGCCTTTTCCACCCGAAACAACGAAATGAAAAGCTCAGTCAGCCATTTCATCTTGAGATACCCCGCCCTCCAAAACAAATACTAAAAAGATGATGTAGGTTTTGGCCCATGCATATCCCAGTAATTTCCACTGATTAAGTTGATGCTTGTAATTGGATCTAGACAGGCCATATTTTGCAAAAATATCTTTTTTCATCTCAGTAGAGGAAGTTACAAGATTTATATAGTCCCTTTGATATTTTATTTAACCAGTAACTGGTTGGGAAGGAAAGAGTGTGTTTAGTTTACCATTGTCCTAGATTTAGTTTTAATATCTAATGTTTAAATGAAGGGGGGGTTGATCTTTATTCTTAATGATTCATGCTGCCTCGAAGCACAGTGGTTTCTAGTTGTGTGCTGCCTTTCTCACTGGGGGATGCAAACAAAAGAACAGTAATTTCAGACTCCTCCTTCAGTTTCCAAGAGAACCTTAGCAGCTCAGGGATAGCTTTGAATTTTAAAAAGCATTTTTGTTCCAAATTATGTAGTGATTGCACACAAAATAGCAGTGCTGTAATATGCAATTTAGAACAAAAGCATGATGGTGCTCATTTGCTTTTAATACTGCTTTTTCCAGCGGAAAAACAAAAAGTGGATTCAGTTCCCATAAACCAGTCTTGCAAAATCCTCTCAAACATTTATTAGTCTAGACACAAAATATTCTCAACCGGCCTCAGATTGACAATGGCCAGGAAAAAAAAAAAAAAAAAAAGGCGAGCTAATATTGTACTTGGCTGTCAAAAAAGGGAAAGGGGAGGAAAAAAAAGCTTGCCCCAGTGAACTAGTTACTAGTGAACCAGTAACATTTTGCTGGGGCCGCCTACAACAAGAGATGCATCTTATTCCCACGAGGTTTCCAGGCCTGCCTATTCTCTTATGCTAAACTTAGACACTCTCATAAACATTCTCCTTGAGTACCACACCCCACTCGTCATATCCTGGGCTCTTCTAATTTGGTTGATTCAAGAATGACACTAAACATGTTCATCTTGCCTCTCCTAACCAATCTTTGTATTCTCCCATCTCCCCCCCCCAGTTATCATTTGCCTAATGCATTAATTCAAAAACAATCCTAATATATGGGAACTGGCATAACTGATAGAATTAAAATTATTTAAAATAGGTGATTTAATCACAATTTAGATCTGTGTGTAGAGATCCTTGATTTGAAGTATTTCTTCTGATCTTGATTTGCATTTGAGCTTTTGCTAACTTTCATAAATGATGAATGATTCTCATTGTTTGATACTGTGGTGGTTTGAAAAACTTTGTTTTGTGAAGGGAGAAATTGTATCAGTGAGTGTTTATTTCATCTGTCCTTTACCTCAATGTACATTCAGAGTATTAATTTTTACTTTTTGGCAATTTCTTAGAAAACAGTGAATTATGCATATCTTGTTCTTCAGATAATGGTTAGTGCCTGTAATTCCCAATTTATGTCCTGTGGTTGGAAATGAAAATTTAGTTAAGAATTCCCCTAAACAGCATAACATGTCTGTATTATTAATTAAGCTACTGTAAATATGTAGAATATCAAAGAATACATTTATTCAAACATGGCTATTTTTTAATGAGACAAAATATGAAACTTTTTCATACTTCTTAGCTGAAATGTATTGTTTCTGTGATGTTGTATCCATGTCTGTTAAGGTTTGAGCTCTGGCAGAGCTCATGCTCAAATGTGAATTGGAGATTTTACACAGAAAACAACCTGTACTGCTTTTTCAATTTTGAGGCAGGACACTTCTGTCATTCAGAAAATAATTTGTGTCTTCACTCAGTGCAGATGTCTTCAAAGTGAGTGTCTGTCTGTAAGGTTAGTCCTTGACTGCCACTAATTCAGTGTTTTCACTAAGAATTTCCAGTGAAGATGATATGCTTCTAAAAAAAATAAATTATATGAACTACAACTGTCCATTTTAATACTGATTTTTTCCTCAGTGCTTTTATCCCATTAATAAAGACTTACCTCTTTACAGTTAGAACAGGACTTCAGGCAGTCATTGGTGCTCTTAATGAGGATGACTGGTTTAATGCTGGTAAATTAGGTAGGCGTTACTCATTGCAGTGAACGTGTTCAGTGTGTTCTTGACACATTAGCGTAAATTAACAAATTACTTCTAACTAAAACTGATTTTGATTTTCCTACTCTAAATAATAGGAGGTATAAACATAATATTGATTCTTTTCTTCCTTCACCCCCAACTCTGATGCTATCTTGTTTGGTGATGTGTAATATTTTTTTTAGGCTTTTCTGTTGCTTCTTAAATGTGTTTTTTATTAACACCTACAGTATTTAGAAATAAAATTCTACTGCCTATTCTCATTTAAGTCAGAGAGAGTATGATTTTGACCCTAGGATATTTATGCAGCTTTGAACGACCACTATATTTTAAAACAGAACTAATCCAATTTTTTGATGGTGTTTAAATCAAATGGAAATAAAAAAAAAAAAAAAGGCAAGCAGCCCCACAGCTATTCATTTTAAACACAGTGTTTTAGTTAGCTACATACTTTCCACTTAAATCCTGTTGTGCTAATTTTCCACCATTATACTAGCATGTGAGAGACAAAAAGCGAAACTGTGTAATCTGTTTTCGGTGATTGTCGCTGTCACTTCCCTGCCAGGACCGAACATGGGAGGCTTGTGTTTCTCCTGCAGGAGTTGCTCACATGACAGTCAGCTCCAGCAGAACAGGGCAAAAGGGGCAGCCCCTGGCTTGCCTCAGCCAGTGGCTCCCAAACTGGGGGTTGTCTCCTCAGCAGGGCTCTGAGCAGTTAGGAGAGGGGTCCCACGTGTCGTAGAAAGTAAGTCATGGAGGTGAGATTCACAGTCAGAGTTTGGGGCTTCATCCTGGATAACGATGGAGCGGGGAACCAGTCTGGTGAAAGACTTGATTCCTGCTGAGTTACTTTGCTGCTGCGTCGAAGGCCTTCGTTTGGGTGAGCTGGGAGCAGTGGGGGACAGCATTACTGCTGGGCTCCTAATCCAGCGGTGCTTGTGAAGCAGAACATGTGAAACACAGTCACTGCAAACCTCCTGCTCCCTCTGCCCTGGGCTGAGGTACTTGTTCTGGTCTACTGACTCTTTAAGACCCTTCATTACTCCGTGGTGACTTGAGTACGCAGTTACCTCTCTGACTTCTACGGGTGACCGTACTTCGAGATGCAGCTTTTTATTCCATGTGTTATACTTGGAAGGCTCTATAGCCCCCTGTCTTTTACTCTTTTTGTCACTGAGCTGATTGGCAGTAAACACTGTTTATCCACTCCGTGAATGCGTGATGGCGGGGGGGGATCCGTCTTTGTCGCGCACAGAATAAGACATTATCTCCCACAGAAATCAGTGGGAGCATCTACGGAGTACAGTACAGAACTCAGCAGGGGGGGTGGAGTCAGGTCACTGTTGCAAATTAAAATGCTTTGCTTTTCACAAAGGTTAGCTTGGTACACAGTGGTATTTTACTAGATAGATGAGACCTGCAGAGAGTGTTTATGTAGGCAGCTTGAGCTACCCTCCTTCCTTTTAGTTATAAGCTGAAACATCCAAAAATGGTGAGGAGAAAAATTAAGAGTAGAAGGGGCTTCTGGAGATCATCTAGTTCAGCGTCCTGCTCAAAGCAGAGTTAACTGTGAAGATAGAGTTGTTTGGGGTCTTACCAAGTTTTGAAAATTTCCAAGGATGGAAATTCCTTAAAAGTTCCCAGCAGATCTCTAAACCTCTCCAGACAACAGTTACATAAATTACAGGTCTGTATCCTGGTGTATGCAAGTCTGTGCGTACATGTGGAGCATGTAGCAGTGCCTATTAGGGTCACCTGGTGAGTCCATTGTAAGTCCTTGTTTTCGGTTTCTTATGACCATTGAAATGAGAATTTCTCACACATAGTTTCTATTTGGAGACTGCTTTTGTTCTCTGTTCGTTGAGTTTTGGGGGAACATTCAACTGGTTTAAGAGCAAAATTAACATCAAGGAGCGAAGCAAGGAAAGGCAATCTCAGTGTAAAAGCAGTATTACCATTCTTTTTCTGAACAGTTCTGTGCCTCAGGGACAGAGGAACTTGACAGAGGAACTTGAAATTTGGCAAGGATATAGCCCTGAGGTCTGAGAAATGCATTCCACTGTTTAAAAAAAAAAAAAAAGGCAGAATTGTGAATCATAATGTATCACTGCCTTTTGTATCCAAGGTAGAATTTTCGGGATCTTTTGTTACCTGCTTTTGATCATGCCTTTATGCCTGTCATGCACGCTTGCGAATGCCACTGGTCTAGCAGCAAGGTGTAAAAGTGTTGGGAGTTGCTAATCCCTGAGACCTAGTCCCACTTGTTTAAGGGTAGAGTGCTCCCAACACTGTTAATTACTGTTGAGAAGATACCGTTTTGCCATGATGACAGGCAAATATTAGTGAAAGTAGATAGCAGCCGATTTGAAATCTGGTTTCCAATGTGAGAAGGGCACATGTGGTTAGTTGCAATCAGTGGAGGAGGGGGAGAGGAGAGGGAGACAGTTTGTGCCGAGCTGCGTCACCTTCAGAAGTGTGGGGGTTCCTGTGTAGCATGAGGGATGATTAGAGAATGAGTAGGGCTGTCTAGCAAAGGAGACCATCTGCAGGACGGCTGCTTTGGTCTGTGAAGAAGCTGAAAGGTGTCTGGGGACACAAACTCTGGGAAGTAAAAGGAAGATCTTGTATTTCCAGCACTAGACTAGGGCCTGGGAAAACGAAGGTCTCTAGAAATTTTTTGTCTGGGAAAAAAGTGAAAGCAGATTCAAGTTGAAAGGAACATTTTGTGAAATCATGTCTGTGCCAGATAATTTCATTTTAAAGAAGAAAATCCCAGGAGAAATAAACCTTTTGTTTTGATGTTTTAAGGATTAACTTTTTTGATAAACAATTCCTAAAATGAATAATTTCCTTAGTGTTCAATTTTTTTTAAAAGCCAATATGAAAGATTTTCTGGGTTGAATTAAATGTTTGTTCAACCCAAAACACATTTGAAAATCTTTTCATGTCAGTAATTTGATTTCTTTCTCCTTTCCTTTTTCTGTGTAACAGCACAGCAAGCAAAACAAAACAGAGCTGTAACTATGCAAAAAAAAGTATCCCTAACTCTGCTGCCATTTTGTTGAGTATGATAAGCAGTCTGATACTCACTTTCAAGAATAATCGAGCAGACATGTCTGATGTTAAAAGCACTGAGTGCTCACAATTTGAATTGAACACTTCAGTGGTTAAAAAAAGAAAAAACAAAACCTGCTTGTATGAGGTTTAGCTACCAAGGTGACTGCATCATGTGAAAAATAAATGTTTATGTGACTGAGGAGCAGAGACACATACCATATATGTTAAAGGTACTTTGTCAGTGCACCCATGATTGTTAAGTACTTGCCATGTTTGATCAGTAGCTTCTATGTGATCAAATGTAAAAACTGGTGATGGCTTTGTGTGTCAAAAGCAGTGGCACAAGTTACTGTCCTCCCTGTAGAGATACCTGGGGGAAATTTTGTAATAGAGAAAGACAATCTAGGTTATTTAGTGGTCACTTCTGGCCTGATCTTCTAAGTTAGTTTGGTGGAACCTGCTCATCACCCATTAAAACCAGTGGGGATAGGGAGAATCCAAGAAAACCTACTCGCAGGTCCCGTGACAGGCTCCCTTCAGCCTCTGTTGGGCTTCGTGTTCTCTTCCCAGTGCTCCACATGGGTCTGGCTTTGGCATACCCTGAAACTGTGTGTGGGCAAGCAGTACAGTCGTTTTTGGAAGATGCCTCCCTTATTACAAATTGTAATGTGACAAGGACCCTAAGCATGCCCTTATCTTTGTAGCACACATGAAGTCCTGCTGAAATAATTTTGACAAGTTTTGTGCCTGTGTTGAATTAGAACCGGAACTAATTTAAAAACAGGGATGAGATGTGAATATTGCAGAGTTTAGGTAGAGAATTTGCCTTTATTTTGGAGTCATAAGCAGTAATGCCCCCCTGATCTTTGCAGATAATGAACAGCTGAAGAAAATGGCACTATAAAATTAAGTCCTTCACACACCTCGCTGAGAGGCAGTACGGATCATAGCAGATCAGCCTACACTGGGCTGTGTGCGGAATAGTTTTTGACATGGATATATCTACTCTGAATAAATGGTAATAGTTAGAAGGAGGCTAAACAAAGGATCAACGATTGCATGTTGTCATGGATTAATCAGATGCTATAAGAAAAAGACAAAATGTTTTCTGCGTTGAGAGAGATCGTAGGCAATTTGTAATCTAGGTGATTTTAAAAGTTAGAAACAGTTTCTATTGCTTCATCTTCTCCTGAGCCACTCTGTGCATGTTCTTAAAATGACATTTGGGTTTGGATTTTTTGTTGGCACACTTTTCCTGCACACAGGATGGAAGTGTCATACAGCAAGCAGGGAGAAATGCCTTTTCATAAAGCATACAACCTGAACACACAGTGAACACTTTCTGTAATCTCATTTGTTTTCTTGATGCATTGGTTACTCCTGTTTGGGGAGGGAAGGAAGAGGTAGGTAAAAAATTTGTGCTAGAAACAGATTCTTTTATGTGTGTCTTCTGCTGTCAACCCCTCATCTTTTCCTTCTCAAACTATAATCAAAAGGGGCAGAAGGTTTCTGCCTGCGTTTAGAATATTTATATAAATCTTTATCCAAATCTGCTATAGAGACTACTTTAAATGTTGAATTCCACTGTGGAGAATAAATCTATTTTGATCTTGAGAGAACAAGAATGCAACTAATTGAGAGTTTTGCTTCAGATTCTTTCACTGAAAAATTATGCTTCTAACATAAAGCAAACACCTGGGATATTTCATTACAAACCAAATTACACAATGTCAATATTAACAGCGAGGGATAAAAATACAGTCCAGATGAAAATAGAAAATCTTAAACAATGTTTTGGCTTGTCCCTTATATATTTTAGGGTCAAATACATGACTAAATAATCTGAACCATTCGTGATGATCTTCAGGAATTCATAGAGGATGGGGAAAGGTCTCAGAGGACCTGAGACAGACAAACATAGTACCTAGTCTTAAATGAGGGAGAGGCATGAGAAGAGGAGGAGAACATGTAGGGAATCACAGATCAGTTAACAGGATCTTCATTCCCAGGACAATACAGGAAGAATTTACTAAAAATCACTGTGTAAGAATGTAGAGAATTGGGAAAATGTTCTTAAAAAAGGTGGATTTGTCAAAACCGGACTATGTCAAGCCAATCTGGTTTCATTTTTTGCTGGAGTAATCAGCCTACTGGAACAAAATGTTGCAGACCTTACTGAAGCCAAGATAGATGGCAAGGTCCCACATGGCATTCTTGTGAGCAGTACAGGAGAGGTGTTCTAGAGGAAGTACAAGGCTGATGCATAATTGATTTGATAAACTACTTGAGTGCAAGTTTTCATAATCCCCTGGTAAACTGAGAGAACATGTCAAGCAGAGTGGTACAGATGGAATAATCCTGTTAGCGCCAAGGAGAAGAGAACGGAGGTTTCTGTAAAGTCTGTGGAGGAAAGAAGTCTAGGAAGGGTTGCAAGCATCTTGCTTTGTTGAGATTTCAGTGAATGCTGTCGTAGCTCTTCATTAAGCTCTGAATTAAACCGGGTTTTGAAATCACAACATCCTTAAAAAAAAAAAAAATCTTACATAGCATAGTCAGAAGAGCGTAGATGCAGCTTTCTTTTTCTGAGATGTGCTTGTGTTAAAGAAACTTATTTCTCCATTGGTAAACAGTGGAGGGGTAGGATAATCTGCCTGTGCACGATGAGCACAACTGAACCACAGCAGGTACGTGGTACAGAGATTTAGCTAAACGGCTGCAAATGCTGCAATTGCATATGGATCTGTAGGCTTGGAGACGCTGTGAATGCTATTGGGTAAATGAGGAGACTGGAGAAAAACGCTTACTGATTTATTGGACAGGTTTCCCATTTTATTTATCTCCGTCCTTATCTTGAACACGCTTCAACACTGCATGTCAGGTGAAATGTTGCTTTCACTTGGGCTCTGTGCCATCCCAGAACAGGACCTTTAGCAAGCTCTTATGTTCACTCATGCCGCCCTGCATGTAGATCCTACGTGCTGTGCTAGGGATGAGGCACTGTGGAGTACCGCAGTCGCTTTTTCAGACTGCAACTCGCAGTCAGCAAAGCTAGCTGTTAAGTAGCTTTTGAAAACGGGCATTTCTGGCATTTTAAAAATTTTACTCAAGATTGCAGAAAGATTAGGTAATACCACCCAGCTCTTCCCCAAGAGCATTGCTCAACATTGAGTCTTGGTAGTTGTCTGTCTTTTGTCAAGAGCCCTCTAGCCCCATAAAAAAAGCAGTATGGTTAGTAATGCTCTACCTCTTGTCCCTCAGGACACTGAGACAAATGGATCCATTTAGCTTTGCTTCATGATTCCTTCACTGCAAAGATAAATGAGATGGTGTGAAATGCATTATATAGGCATTAAAATAAATATCTTTTACACTTCTGTGTAGTTTTACAGACTGTCAGCATTAACTTGTAGAAGAAGGGTATCTTTCCGTTTCAGTACTATTAAATAATTGCCATCCCAGAATGATGATTACCCACAATTTATTGAGCACTGTCGGTGTCCTTAATACCATGTAACCGTATCCTTGGCATAAAAAGCCTATCGTGTCAGGCTGTGCACTTTGAATGTAAGCACAGAAGGAGTGCAGAGGGTGACTGTCAAAAACATTTGGGGAGGATTTTTATGAAAAAGTGAGGTGAGGCATACAGTTTCAAAAAAGCAGCTTATGGAACAGCACTGGGCAGCAGCTATGGATGAACAGTTTTGTCTTTTGCCTAAAGAAAAAATGGGAAGCTGAGAATTACTTATCTTCTTTCCTACCCACAAGTCCTGCTCTGCCATAATCAAAACGAAAGAATCTTCTTACCGTACAGTGAAAATAGTGTTTCTTTTCCCCTTCCCATTTCTTGTAACTGCATTTCTTCCTTTTACACTGTTCTTTTTCCTTTAAGACTTTGTCATGAACAAAGCTGGCCTTCTGTAACAGCTACTGAGTATTCCCCTTGAAGTTGAGCATGCCCCCACTTTGGGAAGTAGATGATGTTCCACTGTCTAAAAGTTAATGGTACCTATGGGATTTCTGTTATGAGAAATCAGTGTCTGATTTTATTTCAAGAAGAAAACTACTACAGAATTAAAACCCTCTGCAGAAGTTTGTGCATCATTTCCAACAGACTAGATCTGCTCCCTGTGGGATAAAATTCTCTCAAGTCTATGCTATTTAAGGTTACATTTATTCTCTGAATTTCTGTAGGCCTGAGATTTATTTGGTGGTACTTTAGATTTCTTAGAAATGGACAAGGAATTCTAAACATCATTTTATTTGGCTTCTGCTTGCTATATCAGTCTTCAATGCTTTTTTTCTCCGGTACAGTTCACACAATCAGTCATGTCCCTGTTAATGCATAGAGGCGTGAAAACAGATTTCAGTTAATTGCCATGTGCTAGCAATCAACTTTTATTGGTTTGGGATTGGTCTTCAACTGGAGAATGACATTTGGGGAGCTAGGAAGAAAGGATAGTCATCTTTTGTCTGTCAAAGTGCCTTAAAAAAGGCATTGTTCTGCCTGTTTTCAGTCTTGGGATAAAGACATACTCATGTTTGCATATAGAATGCAATAGAAAAACACTCTTAGGCCTGCCTTTTCTGGGACCCTTCACAACCTCAGACATGAGGGACATGACAGAGTCAGTAGTAGAGATGTCATACTAGGGTTGAGTTTTTGATAGAAAGGACTTGAGCTCATGGGGCAGTCGAGAAATGTTGCCAGAGCTTAGGCAAAGCAGTTCAAAGGCAAGTTATATAGGACAACTGACCTCAACATTATGCCAAGAAAAAGGGTTCTGAAGACAGGGAAACAGTCAGAAGGTTCCCTGTCTTACACCATCCTGTGTTTTATGCCTTTCAGTGCATTGACACGCACGAAAACAGATTTCAGCCTACAGTAAGTGGATTGGATTTTGCCTTTCTTAACTTAGTTTGAGTAACTCTTTTTGGAATGGGTCTGCTGTTTTCAGGGGATGAACAGTGGCAGATTGAACCACAAAGGACTGAATTACCTTAAGCCAAAATACGTAGCAGAATAGAAATTACTCTTTAACTAATTCCACTGTCTCTTCTTTGCTACAGGTGGTGGATGTGGACTTTAAAGCAGTCTCTCTCAACATTTCATCCTCAACTATTTCTAACCTGATTGCACTACAAAAGGAAATCTGCTAACGGGATAAATGTTGAGACTTTACAAGAACTGACTTGAAGTACCGAAAGCCATTACTATTAATCAAGAAGAGCTTGAAGTTAGGTCTGTACCTGACCAGTCAGTATCATTCTCACATAACAGGCATGGCCAGTAAAAGAAAATCAACAACACTGTGCATGGTCTTAGCCAACGAGCAGGATCCGGATCTAGAAATGGTATCAGAGTTGGAGGAAGGACCACCTGTACTTGCGCCAGCAGATAACCCTACAGCAGAGAGCGTAACAAGTGATGAGGATGTTCATGAGTATGTGGATTCAGACAATCAGAAAAATACAAATAAAGTAGAATAAAGTAGAAGGTGGTTACGAGTGTAAATACTGTACTTTTCAAACTCCCGATCTCAATATGTTTATTTTTCACGTAGATTCAGAACATCCCAACTTAGTATTAAATTCATCCTATGTTTGTGTAGAATGCAATTTTCTTACCAAAAGATATGATGCTCTCTCAGAACATAATTTGAAGTACCACCCTGGAGAAGAGAATTTTAAGTTGACCATGGTGAAACATAGTAATCAGACAGTCTTTGAACAAACAGTGAACAATCTCACTTTTGGCGGGAGTTTTGTTAGAGAAGAAAATGTTGAACAGGCTGACTCTTCTGAGGTCCCCTCATCAGGGATCTCAATCAGCAAAACTCCTATTATGAAAATGATGAAAAACAAAACTGAGAATAAACGTATTGCTGTTTTCCACAATGTAGTTGATGACATTGCTGGTGAAGAAAAGGGAACTGAAAAGGAGCCAAACTCTGAAGAAGTAGTAGAAAACCCACCACCAGCAGTTTCTGAGTCAAAAGCGAGCCATTCAGGTGTTTGCAGTGCAGCAGATGTGGCTAGTGCCGTAGTGACTCCAGCACCAGTGCTTCAGCCTGGGGTGGCACAGGTTATAACAGCCTTTACAGCTCCACAGAACTCAAACCTGATTCCAAAAGTCCTAATACCTGTAAATAGCATTCCAGCCTATAATACTGCTTTGGATAACAGTCCTCTTTTGCTTAACACCTACAACAAATTCCCATATCCAGCCTTGTCAGAAATCACTGTTCCACAGAACTCAAACCTGATTCCAAAAGTCCTAATACCTGTAAATAGCATTCCAGCCTATAATACTGCTTTGGATAACAGTCCTCTTTTGCTTAACACCTACAACAAATTCCCATATCCAGCCTTGTCAGAAATCACTGTTCTTTCCACTCAAGCTAAGTCACACAGAGGAACAGATTAGAATATGGTTTTCTGCGCAGCGTCTGAAACACGGTGTGAGCTGGACTCCAGAGGAAGTGGAGGAAGCAAGGAGGAAACAATTTAATGGCACGGTGCATACCGTGCCACAGACAATTACTGTTATTCCAGCACACATTTCTGCCGCTAGCAATGGTTTGCCTTCAATTTTACAGACATGCCAAATAGTTGGTCAGCCAGGACTTGTTCTCACGCAAGTTACAGGTGCAAATACGTTACCAGTAACAGCCCCAATAGCTTTGACTGTAGCAGGAGTCCCAAACCAAACACAGTTACAGAAGAGTCAGATTCACACTGCTCAGCCTGTTGCAGAAACCAAACAAGGAGCTGCTGTTCCAGCCCCTCAGCCTATCAAAAATGAATGCGCGCTGATGAATCCTGACTCCTTTGGAATCTGAGCGAAAAAAACTAAGGAACAGCTGGCAGAATTGAAAGTCAGCTACCTTAAAAATCAGTTTCCTCAAGATTCAGAAATTGTAAGACTTATGAAAATAACGGCCCTGACTAAAGGAGAGATCAGAAAGTGGTTCAGCGATACATGCTACAATCAGAGAAACTCAAAGAATAATCATGGGATTCATCTCAACAGTGATTCGTGTGCCACCATTGTTATTGATTCAAGCGATGAAATGAATGAGTCCCCAACGGGAGTCACTCCACAGAACAAGTCATCATGGAGCGCTTTTCCTGATTTCAACCAGCAGAAATTCAAAGAGAAGACTGCTGAACAGCTGCAGGTCCTCCAAGCAGGTTTTCTTAATAAGCCAGTCCTTACTGATGAAGAGATGAATAGGTTAATAGCCAAACTGACCAGGAGAGAGTTTGATGCCTGGTTTACAGAAAGAAGGAAATTGAATGTCTTGAAAGAAGAGGGAGCTGACTTGAACGAGAGCAATGCTGGCAGCTCAAAAGAAGAGACTGGAGAAACATCTGTGGGAGATGGAGCAGCAGGAGCCAAATCAGTGTATTCCACTTCAAGCAAAATAGGCAAAAAATCACCAGAGCAGTTGCACTTGCTTAAAAGTTCTTTTGTCCGTACTCAGTGGCCATCTCTACAAGAATACAACAAACTAGCAGAAGAAACTGGGCTCCCAAGATCAGAAATTGTGAGCTGGTTTGGAGATACTCGCTATGCTTGGAAAAATGGAGGATTGAAATGGTATTATTATTACTAGAGTGCCAATGCAAACAGTCTGATTGGCCAAGGCTTTGCGAGAAAGAGAGGAAAAGGAAGACTGAAGGGGAGGGGGAGGCCTCGGGGGAGACCTCAGGGAAGCACGAGGTTAAATTGCTGGGACAGAGGTGTGTCTGTCATAAAATTCAAAACTGGAACAGCAATCCTAAAGGACTACTATATGAAGCACAGATTCCTTAATGAGCAAGACCTCGATGAACTGGTAGCCAAATCTCACATGGGATATGAGCAGGTCAGAGAATGGTTTGCAGAAAGGCAAAGAGGATTAGAACTTGGAATAGAGCTGTTTGATAAGAACAAGGAGGAAGATGAAATGCTGGAAGATCAGGAAGATGAGGAAGAAACAGATGATAGTGATACTTGGGAACGCCCCTGACATGTTAAGCGTAAACTTTCAAAATCAGATTGACATGCCATTTGGGATTTGGGGGCCAAAACCCAACTAATTAGGTTGGATGTTATGGTGAAGAGCCAAATGATTTTTCATGGCCTTCAATTTAGCAAGCACCTGCTCAGCATTTTCCTTCTACATAAAAGAACATAGGCAAGTGTGGTGGTGCAATTCTTACCCCTCCCTGCCCTCCTTGCTGGGCTGCTTGGTGCCAGGTGTGATTCCATCCACATTCCCCCAAGCTATCCACCAATCTATGGAGATAAGGACTGATAACCTTGAGGAGCCTGGCTCCTGCCCCTCCCAATTGCTTGGAAAAGGTTATAATGGCCCATCATCTCCTGATGGCCTGACACACCTATGCCTGGGATGTGATCAGATGGAACAATAACAGGGTTGCATGTTATTCAAATTCTTGTGCAACTGCCGGAAGGCACCAGATAGTATTTGACAAAAGTCAGTTATCTTGGTTCCTATAAACTGCGACCACCAGAGAGACCCTTTGAGCTCTCCTGGATCGCAGCAGCCTGTGACCAGCATCTCCCCTGAGCTGGGACGCCTCTCAGGTACCAAAACCCTTAAGGTGTCGTCTGCTCCAGGTGGAAGGCCAGGGCGAAGTCCCCCCGCTCGAGTCTCAATTATCGCCCGTTGAGGAATGCCAAGGCATTGTGAGTATTTGCTCTAAACTCGAGAGGGAAATTTTCTTTGAGCTAGCTTCTATTTCACCTGTTTGTTGGTGGGGATGTGTGTGTGTGGGTACGTACCCTTACCCTTGTTCCTGTGTGCTTGTCCCTTTTGTGTTCATTTCACCAAATCCAAACCCCTTTGTTTCTGTATGTATATGTCTGGTTTGTGTATGTGCATGTACATATGTGTATAAACTAAGGTACCGTTAAGTAAGTTAGAGTGAATATTGTCATTTTAGAACCCGAATAAGTCGCTTTTCTTTCTGAGCTATTTTGTATTGACAAATAGTTGTTAGTTATTAATAAATCTAGATTATTTTTCTAAATCATTACCGTGTCAATACTTTCATCCGCGACAGCAAGATGCTACCTGTGCAGGCAACAACTATTTGCTTCCTTGCTACAAAGCGATGGACATCCTTAGGCCTAGCCTAGGACATGGGGTTATAAGTCAGATTCAGTTCAGCTCCTCCTCTTCCGCATTATCAACTGGAAGATTCATGTTCATCATTCATGTGACTGCTTCTCAATATTTAATTGCTTTATGTTGTTTAATTCAAAAAAAACCATAGACGTGTTTTTCGTTGATGTAGGAGAACATTGCCCGCTCATGAAGGATGAAAATGCAAAAACCTAAGATGTCTTTTTGCAAACACCACTTCACCTGAAAGGTTTCAAGGCCTGGGTTTATTCCTTAAGGAAAGAGTTCAAAACAAAAGAGAAGGGGAAAAGTGTGACAAAGGAATCAATGAACCTAGGGGTGAGGATTGCTTGGTTTAAGAATGCGAGGTGATTATGGCACCTTTTGTGTACCTTCAAAGTGTTTTGGGTTTACAGAACTTGTGCTGAAATGTTCTTTGTTGATAATTATTTAGACTGAATGAGTCTAATGCTAGAAGATGCTTTTTGTTACATTCAATCAGTGTATCCTACATCAATTTAATTTAAATGCCTGACAGACTTCGTGCAGTTGATAGTAACATTTGTTTTTAGCTTGTGCACTCTTTGTTGGAAATGGTAAGAAAAGTACGTATATTTCTAGCTGAAAAGAATAATTTCTTGAAAACTTACACTGAATTTTAAGGTAAACGTGAGGTGGAAGCTGCCTAAAAGCTGTTCAGAGTTGCTTGGAGTTCTCTAAGAATACACAGATACAGAGATGAAAAGCGTCTTTGGCTGCTAGTAAGAAAGTTTTTCAAGTTGTGGCTATGACATGATGTTTATTTCTCAAAAAAAAAAAAAAAAAGAGGTTATATGGCTTTTAGATTCTTAGAAATTATAAACACGCTTGTGTTTAGTTGTTCTGAATAAGAATAAGAATAAGTGATAGCCCAGTTGAATGATTTGTGCGCAAGTTTAACCTAAATTCATCCTGACAGATTGAGCTCACCTCACCACTATGCTGATTGTTCTTGAGGCTACTGGGGAAACACACTTATTTTTAGAGGTAGTTTGATCTATGTGAAGTGAATGTCAGAAGTAGTTTAATCTGATACAGAACATCTACGTCTTGAACAAGTGTCTTTAAAACAGAGGGAGGGGGAAAAGAAGGCCATTTAGTCTCAACACATAGAACTCTGAGTTTGAATTAGCAACTTAAAAACAATGGGCCAAATTCACAGAAGTTAGTTTAGGCAGATGTCTGGCATCCTAGAAAACTGGCACTCTGAGGACAAGTAGTTTGTGTTCTTGCTACGATCAGTCTGTATTTTTTAGGGATGTTACTTTATACTTAGATGTCAAAAGGTGATGATGATTAATTGGTGCTGCTGTTATTGCCAGCATTGTCTGCTTTTATATTGACACTAACAGAAAGGATACTAGCAACCTCCTTTTGTACATCTGTCAGCATCTCCTCTGTAGGCTTCTGCATCTGATGACCAATGAGAGACAGATTAGTGTAGAGAAAATACATCCTAATGTTTCCACATTTCCAAGAACCTAATCTGGAATTACTCTTTCTTCCTCACTGTGATAACTGTCAAAAGACCAAGAAAGTCCTTTTAGTCATGATATTCTGAAACAGAGGAGCCCATGTTAGATCTGGGTTTTGTGCCTGGTAGTGGGTGAAACCCAGATCGAAGCAAGAAACGTCTGATGAAAAAAATATTAACTCGCCTTTCTCCCTGGACACTTGTAGCTGTCTTTCTGCTCGCAGGTTGAACAGGCTGCCTGAATTACAGGAGGATGTTGTCTGTGAAAGCCATTTCCTGCGGTGAGCTCTTCTGACTATTTGAGATTGCTGGAAAGAAAAAGGCAGTGGCTTTTGGTGTGTGTCATGAATTTGATGATGAAACTATTGCCTGGCTTCCAAGATTCAAATTGGTGAGGCACAAAGTAGCCAGTGGTGCTGGAGAGGACTAGCCAAGAATCCCTTGGTTTAACTTTGGAATGGGGGAGGAGCAAAACCATGTTGTCAGCATATTTCATTGAACTCTGTATGGATGTGAGATGCTGTAAGAGAGATCAGGGTCTGGCCTTTTCAGCATTGACTGCTCCGTGTGGTTGGGAGATACTCTTGTTTGGCTGGTAATGGTATGGATGAGGCTGTTGTAGATACCAGCAGATAGAATAAAGACTTATATTAGCTTCAAGCTCTGCTGGGAATAGGGGGTCAAAAATCTGGAGTTGCCTTAATCCTTAAGCTTGACCCAGAATTAATTTTCTTTTAAAAAACCCAAAACTAAAACCCGCCCAAGCAACCTGTCCATAATATCTCCACTTTTTGTTAGCAGAGACCGCATTTATATTATCATTAAATCCAGCCTTCTTTAAAAGATGAGAAAAAAATAAAGATCCAAGTTAATGATCTGATTAAACTGGGAAATTTTCCATTTTGGCAGTGTTCTGTTAAATAACACTCGTCTACAATGGTAGGCCTTAGCACATCTGGTCTGAAAAACACAGGAAGAGGAAATACATTGTTTATCAGACTAAATATAGTTGGATTGAATTTCTTCTTTCAGTAAAATGGTCAGAGATGGCGGCTAATGTATACTGGGCCAGATTTTCAGTTGCTGTAAATATTACAGTTCCACGTATTCCAGTAGTTATAATAGTATTTACAGCCCATTGAGGATCATCATCTCTGCAGAGTATAAAATTTAAATTAAGCCATGTGCTGTGGATCAGCTAATGAGAGATGCGGAGTGTCCACATTTCCTTTGGGCTACGTGCACACTGTAAGCCTTTCAGTTGTGCCAAGGATGAGAAAAATCTGGGTGAGTTCAGCCTAAAGAAAGCAATTGAATGCATTCATTATTGCTCCTAATCTGTCTGTTATTTCTCTTTGAACAAACAGAGTCCATCAGTTACCAGTTTATTTCATGTTTGCAGCACGTGTATTTGCACTGTGTACTGGGAGAGAGGGAAGCTCCTTCCGGAGGCCTCCTGTGTCAGGAGAGGAGCATTGGAAAGAGCTATCAGCATGCTGGTCTCTGTCTGTGAATTGTGGTTGTGGCTGGTGGGAACTCAAAGCTACTGGTAACAGTAGTTTAGCTCAGATTCATCTCGGCCAACCTTAGGCTGCTGTGCTCCTTGCATAGGTGCCCGAGGCACACTATATGGTCACTTGAGAGGAAAGAAATTGCCTGGTGGGTGGAGAGGATATGGCACCTTCTCATTCTACCGGTTACATACAGGAAACTTCCTCAACCTAAGCACATCAGCAAGTGTCTTTATGATGAACCTGAGCATTGCAGTGCTCAGCAGCAGCACGCCCCTGCAGCCTGGCTCCCTCCTGTAGCTTATGCACACCTGCAGGATGTTTTGGAAGCCACTTGGACTGAGCTGTGTTGACAGTGGGGAGCGAAGGGGCAAGAAAGTATGTCTACCCTGGGGTGAGTGTCCAATGTGGGGTTTTATGGATTTCCCTGCTTGGTGAAGAACTGTGTGTAGATGAGCCTGTGGTATGTTCTCTCTATTTGTGTGGAGCTTCACCTCTTAGGTTTGAGCCAGTTATGAACCAGCTTCCAGTGATTGTCATTGAGAGTGAGATGAAGAAACTGACCTTGCTCAGACCTTGCCTCTCGTTTGTTCTCAGTCTTCGTTGGGAGCACTGTTTCAGAATTCAGCTGTGAGCACCAGTTCCTTTAGAGCTAAGGTTGAGCTTTCCTCTCCGTCTGCTGTTTCTGCCAGGAGTACCTGATCTGATAACACCAGTTACTTGCTGTATCTAGAATTCAGCTAAAGGGAGAATAAAGATAATCCTGTGCCAGAATGGAGTGAAAGAAAGGGTTAAAAGAAAGCAAGTGGTGTCACAACTGGGTGAGGCATCCACCATCGTTGTATCATGCTGCTTCATGCCATGTTCTGCTCTTGCTTCTGAGTACAGTGAAGGAGCACAGTTCCATCTTAAACAGTGCTGTCTTCCCAGTATCAACCTCTCACTGACCCCATGGTTAGTGCTTGTTGTAAAAAGAAAGAGCTAGTCCTCCCTGGAGGTTTGAATGAACTAACAGAGTGCTGGCTTGTAAGAAGTGGAAAGAAGGGAAGATGTAGAAGCTTGAAGGCTTTTGCTTGCCCTGCACAATTCAGTTACCTAGAAGTTGATAAGCAAAGCAAATTTTACTCTTGTTCTGACAGAACAAGTAAAGTATTGCAATCACTCATTTTTAGAAATCTCTGTCTTGTTTTCAAAGCAAAGGAGAGGAAAGATATCTAGTACCTCATGATTAGAATTTAGTGGATTGTCTCTAATACAGTATAGTAAATGAGGCCATTCCCTTTTCAACCTTGTCCAGTACCTTTTTTTTTTTGGTTTTTTTTTTTGTTTTCATGCCATTATATGCAATATGGTCTGGCAGTAACTTTGATTATAGGGAAGGAAACTTGCAATGATGTCCTCACATGACATGAAATAATTTTTCTAATGCAAGATTTGCTGACTTTGGGCAAAAGCCTATTTTCCTCCTGCTCGCCAAGGAACTGTTGAGGCAGGCAAGTGCACTCCCTTCTCTACAGAGCAGAGAAAGCATTTCTGGAGCCCATACAAAGTGATTCATGGCTTTATGCAGTCCCCGTAGGCCAGAAAGCCTAAAGGTGCTGACACTTTTCCTCCTCCGTTTTCCTCTGAAATGAGAGCACAGCAGTAACTGACAACTAGTCTGTGGCTGCTGAGTAACCAAGCTGTAGCTTAAGGTGGGGAGCGTTTTCCCTTTTGCACTTAACAGAGTACTATGTATCCAGGCTGGATTTCAGCATTTGCTTCTGTAATTACAGCAGTATCGATTTGCATCCTCCACCTGAATGTATCTGTCTATATTCATATCTCCCAAGGAGAGAAGATAATCTTTAAGCTTCTGTAATATTAAATATCCTTGCTCTAACCTGAATGCACAAAAATAGAGTGCAATAACATATAGCTACTTTCTTTGATTTAATTTATTTTTTCTTGGAAAATAATTTTGCCTACATTCAGTGGTAATGAAAAGATGGTGGCTGTGATTAGAGAGCAGTGAAACTGTTGAGAGTTGTTCATGATGCTGATGTAAACTAGATATGGGAAGGGCTAGTAGAGGGCTTGGTTCCCTGCACTGAACAGTGCTGGATTACACCTATACTCTCCACCAAACTTGTAATGTAGATTTAGCAAGTAGCATGACACAAACTTACTAGGTCAAGTTACTTGAGGTTTGGTGATGTGTTAAAATTCTGTAGGAAAAGATTTTAAAATGAAAGATGTAGCAAGGTGAAAAATCCCCTCAATAGCTACTTATACACACTCAATAGCTCAAACTTTTGTATTGTTTTCCCACCTTTAAAAGGGGAGATTTTGAAGCACAGGCAGGTAACATCCAGTATTTTCAAGTTTAATGATTGGAGCTCTTGGGAGTTTTTCTCCTTCTGTGGTGAAGAGCATCTTCACTTTTTTAGTGGATAGTCATTGCAAATCTGACTTACATGACATTGTAAAATGTAGAGTGATAACTGAGGATCCTGTAGCACTTTTCATGAATTAAGGTGGGATTCTTCTGCATTTGAGCAAGACACTGCAGCTAGTCAGTATACCTAACAAATGCAAGCGTTGATCCTACATGCTTGGAGTTGGTCAGATGAACTGCACCCTGAACTTCATTGACTCTTAACATGTGGCTTGCAGGCAGACACGGACACTACAGACATCTGAAATTAGGTGAGGTGGATCTTCACCTGGGAGTGTGCTGGCTGGATTGCAGCACTTGTCTTTGTGTTGTAGTTAGCAATGGTACTTACCTCTGCTTCTGACTTGATGCTTGTTGGGAAGTGTGAGGCCTTTTTTTTTTTTTTTTTTTTTTTTTCCTAGAGCAGGTAGCACTACAGTGGTGAATAAAGTAACTGATCTTTGGCTATAATACTGTGGCCTAAAAATGATTTGGGGTTTCTCAAGTATTTTAGAGATAAGATTACTATATGAACATATGAACTATATGGATCGTGCATAACTTAGAATGTGTTAAGACACATAATATTTGTGTCCCAGATGATGAAAGTATTTCCTTATGCTTGTCCAATACTAGATACCTATCATGAAACTTTCCCTAAAGAACGTGCTAGAACGGCAGAAGATTCAAATCTTCATCTGTGATATGATAAACTGCAAGAGCTCTGTTATGATGTCAAAATATTCCCCCTGCCTCCAGTTCCAACTTACAAAGGTGTTTCCTATTTTGCATAGTTGGCTATCTGCATGTTTGCTTACAGTCTGTACAGAAATGCACTAAAGCTGAGTTGCCCTACCTGGGAAGGCTTTATATTGTATAGAAAATGTGGCACTAGGTACGGCTCTTCATGTGCACAGGAGAGTTAACAGGTGTCGATCTCGTTTACAGAAATGATGGCGCTTTGCAATTTTCTATAATATATTGCAATATACTTAAATGTCCTGTTTGACATGTGAAATGAAATTAAGGTAATGCATTGTTATATATTTGAAGTATGAGGAAGACAATTCACTCACGACCAGCAAGGTTTTTAGAGGGTGTCCAGTGTGTCGCCCTCTGTGATCTGTCTGTTGTATGTGATGTTAAAGGAAGCAACAATACTGTCACTGTTTAGAATGAAGAGTTTCTTTTGAATGATGCAATAGTCTACAGTGTCTTTCCTTTGTAGTTGCCCAGTGTGGTGAAGGGGAAGCAATTCTTGAAAAAGTTCAAGATAACTGGTTGACTGTGAATGGGCCTAATCTTTTGTGAAACCAAGAAAATTTTTGGACACACACAGGACTTGAATACCAAAAGGATTGGAACTTAGTGTTGTGCCAAAGTTAAACTACTGTAGTTGGCAGAAGTTCCGCACTGTAAATTGAAGACTGATTAAAAGCTTGTAAAAAAAAAAAAAAAAAATAAAAATAAAAAAAATCACATTTTAATACAGTACATTTTTATTCTGATACGTAATGGAAACATTCTGTTTTAGACCTTTTTTGAAGAGGCTTCAGTGACCACTAGATTTTGTCCTCTTATGTTTTGTTTGGCCTAATACTATATGTTCTAGTAAAATGGGCTTTATTGCCTGTGTTCTTTGATATGTGATTAAGCTTATAGCTTTGAGTGGCCGAACATTTTACAGAGTAAAAGTCCTTAGAAACAGTATAACATAACTGATATTTCCGTGTCTTATTTATCAGGCTCTGCACAAACTTAGAAAGTTGTGCTGGACTTGTACAACTCATATACGGGAACGCAGCGTACTTCTGGATATTACAAACCTAAGCCTTTGTGGCAGTATGGATCTTGTCTTTGGATTTATTTTTGTTAATTTCTTGAGGCAAAGAGACAAATAAATGCTGCTGTAAAATATTTGTAATATTTGCCATTATTGCTTTCTGTAGCAATTACTGCTTTTGCTTCAACAGATAAAGAAAATAAATCGGAGATAGAAAATTCCTGGTAAGAGAAAGGATCATGTGGGAACTTCTGAAAATAAACTTTGTACCAAAAATTTGAAAAAAGAAATAATGGAATAAATGTCTCTTTACTGAGTGCGTGTGGTTTTAAGAGGTGATGTGGAAACCAGGAACCATGTCTATATGAAAATGTCAGAAACCAGCTCTTCTCAAATGTCTTTTTTTCCTGTTTCACAAAACTGAATTTCACTGATTCCTCAGACGCATTGAATTTGGAGAACTGGCTTGGCTGAACAGCCAGCGTGAGGTCAGCTTCACGTGCAAGTCAGTACAGCTGCTTGTTGCTGAACTGTTCTGCTGTGTCAGCAGGCCAGGGACTTTCACGTGATTTTTCTCATTAAGGCAGATGCTCTTTATTGCATTTAAAAGAGTAGAGGCGAGTAGGAACCACTTCCCTGCTGAAGTCCCTGTCAGTTGGACATCATGCTTCATGGCTGCTTTTGACATTAACATGTGCCTTTTCCTCAGAGAAGAAGGGTCTGAGAGGAGCACTTTCTGCACCTCTCTGGTGAGCCTGACTTGCTGTCACCCACAGAAGCTCCCCACCAGTGGCAGTGCCGCTGTCTTGCATCAGCATGGCGCATCACACCTGTCTACTCAACTGCTGGGCTCCAGCTGGAGGGCTCAAGACCCAGTCTTCCCTTCAGGACCCGGCATTGTGCCTGCAGACCTATCCCTGCCTGAGAAAAAGGTATTTAAGGAGGTACAATCACTCCTGTGCTGTAGTTTGTCAGTCCTGAAAAATTACATCCCTAGCTGAAGCAGCGACCTGTGTGCAGGCCTGGAGATGAGTGCTAGTACCCAGCAGAGCTTGGTGTTTGGCCAAATGGTTTTACTCGATCTGGGGAAAAAAAGAAAAAAAAAAAAAGGGGGGGGGCGGGGGGAGGGAGAAAGAATGCTTATTCAAGACTCCGTCAGCTAATGAGGGAGTTATGAAAAGCCCTGGATTATGCACACAGTCACCTTTTTTAAAACAGTTACCTTTTTTGTTTACAGTGTTGTCAGCAATTCCAAAATGCTGCAATTCAGTCGATATTTTCACAAGAGACCGGCTGGCTTTGTGCGTTGTTTCCCCTCTCCCAGCTCCCTCTTCCCAGCCCCTTCCATTTTCCATTTGTTTTCATAACAATACTGTCAGCTACTATTTTTAGAAATTTAAAATACCAAGCTACTTTGGGCTCTGCCTTATTTTTCTCTTTATGCCAAAAAGTCCCCTCTAGAATGATGTTAAACTGCTCCCTGTGGTCTTGGTGTTGCTTTGAAATGCTGCTGGTGGTGGTCTTCAGTCTGTTGCATGGTGGTTTCTAACATCTTTGTTTTTTAAATGACTTGCTGCACTTCATATACTGCAAAATGAAACCTTTGAATATTGTGTTTCTACTGCTGTAATGTTGAATTATTAGCATTGTGACTAATTCCTCTCCCATGTGTGTTTCTTTACAGGCTCAGTGCTGAGCTGGTGCTCATTACCTTAAAATACTTATTTGGTAGAAGGAAGAAAAGGTAGAAAAGGAACGCAAGTGTGTGTCACACCTAGTTGATTTGTGTCTTTGGGTGAAAATAAAGGTCAGTGTTGGCAGTAATTCTCCTCTTCGTGATTTTCAGTTTTCCTAAATGAAAGCCAAATATAAAAAAATGTAATTGCAGTGAAGCCTGTCTTAAGTGACTAACGTGGAAGAGGGTCCACAAAATAGACTCTAATAATGACGTGTTCTGAACTGAAGGACATGGTACAAATAATATTGCAATAGTAACTGCTCTCAGTCTTGCAGTTTCTTTCCAGCAGCTGGCCAGAGCCCCCAGGTGAAGTCCAGCTGCAAGGATGTCTGTGCAAGCATGGCACCCAGCACCCACAGAGTGCAGAAGCAGAGGCCCACGGAAGCCCTGTGATGGAAGTGGCTCATTTGTCTTAGTGACAGCACGAAGTTAAAAACTGCATCACAGATGTATGTTTTGTGGTGTTCTTGGCTCTAAATTCAATTTCACTTGCAATGATTTGTGGAAGGGAGCAATTGTGGGCAAAGTCCATTTTTTATTTCTACATTTTGTTTGCATTTGCTCATTGAGTAGTTCTTTCCCTGTGCTTTGCCTCACGCTTTCTGTGGGACTGATACTTGTACAAGGCAAATATGAAGCCATAGAAGCTAAATTTAATAGCTGTTTCCACTGGTCCTTTCCAACAGTGCAAAAGCTGCATGGGAAATGAGGCACCGGAGAATCAACAAACAGTTTGGTTGTTTCCCTTGTGGAGGCAGCCTCCCCTGCCAGTCTCCATATGGAAAAGGAAAGCAGGAATGGAAAAGCCCACGAGTTGTGCAGGTCGCTCAAGGGCAGTCCTGAAGCCCTGCATATATTTCTTCAATGTAGCAATTTTTTTTCTAACTCTAGATTTGTTTCTCATTGTTCCTGCAAGACAGCAGTATTGCAGTAAGTCAGCTCAGTGTAATGCATGTTATTACAGCAGAGGTCTACAGCAGCCAAGGCTGCTTAAGTGGTGTCCTACAGGAGTTGCCACCTGCGTTACTTAGCCCTGCCCAGTCCTGAAAACCACAGTAGTAAAGTTTTAACCTAGAGAGGTAACAAATCCACTGTGGTTTCCACACCCTGGTTTCATCATGAGTAGCAATTAAGCAACAAGTGTAACTGTGGCCATGGGAAGTTAATGAATTTTCAGAAAAACTGATAAAACTGAAAAAAAGGGCATAGAAGAAGGTATACAAACTTCACTGTGCCTAACACCGAATCTGTTGGGGTTTTTTACAGTTAGAACAGTAGACTGAGGATACCACACTTTGCCATGACTTCTGCATCCAGCTTGTATCTTCAGACCATGAAGGTACAACCTTGGTGCTTGTACTACACGGCTGAGTGAAGAGGTTCAGACACATGATTCACATCAGTACTGGAAATGTGCAGGCTTGTGCAGGAAGATCTTTGCTTTAGGATTCTCCCTGGCATCTGATCACCTTCTTCCTGACTCTCCAGAAACCTTTTTTCCTATTCTGTTTTCAACAGCATTCTGGTCAAAACCGAGGGTGTATTCATTTTGTTCATCATTTGTCATGCTAGACAGAAAATAGTTGCAAAACCCATTAACAGCTGAACACATCTGTGTGTGGTGCACCCTCTTGGCAATAACAACTTTTCTGGGTTTTGTGAGGCCCGAGGGGGAAGGATTATGGCCTAGTTAAGATGGCTTGCCAGGGTTTTGAAAGGTTGCACTGTTTTAAGGTAGAGCAGGCAAATGAACCATCTTTTGGGGGTTATGTCTTCTCCTGACTGTCCTAAGGACCCCTAAAAAACTTCTGGCTTCTGCTAATAACAAACAATTCTTGCTCTTTGATTTCCATGATGCATGACCCTTCACCTCCCCACTCATTTTCGTTGCATCTTACTAGAACTGTGGGGTGACTTGATAACTTCTAAAGGAACCAGATTCCATGGTTCTGCTCTTCTGGAGAGATGAGAATGCAGAAGGACATTCCCTGCCTGTTGAACTCAGTGCCTGTTTGAAGCAGTGCTGCCTGGGATCACCTCTTCCTGCCCGGTTTCTTGCCTGATGCCCTTCTGCTCGGCCCCTGGCCTCTGTGCTCACATGTTAATACTGCCCTAGTTTCAACGTACTCTTCTCTTTCCACAGTGTGTGAGGGTGCCAGAGCACTTTTCCCCTTCAAGAGTAAGGACTCATTTTAGTTCCTGTATTTGCCTTTGCTCAGTCCTGTTTTACCTTCCTCGAGGACGGATCTAGGTTAGCAAATGTAGCTTCTTGCTCACATTTGGCTGAACTGGCTTCTCAGCTAGCTTGAGATGGATGTTCATTCTGATCTACCAGGACTTTCTTTAAAGATGTACTGAGTTTGAGACAAGTATTATTTTTCTGAAATTTGGGTCAGTAGCTCTGGCTCAGGGGGTCAGGCTTCTGTCACCCTCAGTATGACCACTTACTGTTCCAGGACGATTGCTCTTGAGCTCTGCAGTTGCATCTCATACCATCATAGTAAGATATGCTAGAGCTCATCTGAGCTCATCAGAACTTTAACTGCAGATTTGTTTGCAGTTTGTAGTAGTGGTAACCTCTGTATGGCCCTAGCCATGAAATGTTATTTGTATTACCCTCCCGAGTTGGTCATGGACAATATCTCCTTATGTGTGACACTATGCTAAGAGGATGAAAGATGGTCTCTGCTGTAAAGAGCTTGCAATCTAAATAAAAAGCAAGAGACAAGGACACAGTGAGACAATGTCAGAAAATAAAGAGCTGCTCCCCTCTTTTCATGTTTAGGGAGAAGCCTATGACTGTCAAGAAAACTAATCTTCCCTCAAGGTATGAATATTTCACAGTGTCTGGAAGAATCCACTTAAGATTCAGGAGCCGCCCATCCTTTGAGGAGTGCTCGCTGTGGGCCTTACTGCCCTCTTCACTGCAGGCAGCTCTCTTGCTTTGAGGAGGGAACTAGTCTCTCCTTTGCTTTCTTCCAAGAGCAGCTACTTTCCAGCATATTTTAATAAAGCTCTAAACCATGTGAGAGCTGCATGGTCGATGTGTGTGGATAGTGCCTACCAAGGTAGGGCCCTAGTTGCTGACCAAGGTTTCTTGTTTCTACTGTGTGCTTGATGGTCTCTGAAAACTTTGTGGTGTACATGCTCCTGGCACAAGAGTGGCTGGACTGTGGCGAGGACCCATGGAGGCTATCACAATACAGATAACATCAGTAATTAGAGAAGCACTGGGGGAGAATTCTTCCAAATTAATTTTGCCTCAGAGTAGACTGGAAAACGAGGAGAAGAAGGGCTGTCGGGATCTAGACAAGCTTCATCTGCCATGCTGTATTTTCTTTCCTTGGCCAAGAGGCTCAGGCAATAGAGCAGTGTGACAAATTCCTGCCTATCGCTTGACTTGTCTTCACCACCCAGGCTGTGGGCTCTGGGCTCACCCTGACTGCAAGATGAAGCATGCTAGCCTGCCCCCAGTTACCGAGGTTGAAGCTGGGTCACAGCACCTCACCACCAGCGTAAGGAAGCATGCTCGTGTAAACAGCTACAGTAGCTTTGCTGATGCACGGGAACTTGTTCATCAACCACAACTTACTGGGGCCCGTTTGTTCTCTTGGTCTGATGTTCATGTGCAGAGCTGGTGGTTTAGGCTGATGGTGGAGTAATACCTTGGCTGCCTTTAGGAAGAGATTCATCTATGGCTTCTTTTATCCCTGAAGATGCCTACACAGCGCAGCTGCAGCCATGCAGGCTCTTGTAGGGCTCCTGTATCTCTGAGCCCCCTCAGAGCTGCCTCTTCCAGAGATTTCTCCTGTGTGAAGCCAGGGCTAACAGCACCGTAGCAAATCATGCTGTGCAGACTCAGGCAAACAGCTTTACTTAAGTACAGTGGGAATTTGTGTTCTGGCAGCTACATTGATGACTCGGGTCTTAGGGGAGAAATTGAGCAAATCTCCAGTGCTGACAAGGCACAGGAATTTCCTAAAGTTGCATTTTTTAATTTCTGTAATTAATACATGAGGAACCTTTTAAATGTCTGAGGGGAGGCAGGGGGAGAGCCAGGCAAGGGAGGAAGGAGGAAGAGAAGCAATTTTATGCCTGTGATTTATGACTGAAACCATGCAGTCAGCTGCTAGGCCCCCTGTGTGGTGCTCAGGAATCACTGCTCTCCTATCGCTGATTTACCAGACAAAGGCACTCTCTGTTGCAACACAGAGCCTCTGCAGACCACGCTGGTATCCTCAGAGGCCACGGCGGCTGAAACCCCCAGCCCGGGAGGACTCGGCAATCCAAGCTGGCAGCCAACCGGCTTCTCTGGGATTTGCCCCTGGGAGTGCCTTGCTCTTTGTGTTTTACTTTGAGCTGGGGCCACATTTCACTTTGATTACTCATGTTTCTTTTTTGTTTTTTCTTCTTTTTGATTTGTTCTTAATCGTCTTGCTGGATTTTCATGCTTTGCTCGTTAGACTGGTGTGTTGCAGCATGACTGGCAGTCCTGGAGGAGTGGGAAGGGAATAGGTGTGTCCAGTGTCCATGAGACATGCAAAAGAAGCCTCAATCCCCTTTTATTTTTTTGATCAAATCTACCTGCCAAAGTTGAGGTTCTACCCAGGGATTTATGCCAGCTGTTGCTACATCCAGTCATAAATATGGTGGCATGGAAAGATATTTTGGGCATGTATCCACTTAGAACAACAAAAACCCACATGTCTACTTAGAAAGGAAACCTTTAAAATTATGCATACAAGCAGTGCTTTGGCCTCAAAGACCGTTCTGGTATAGCCAGGTTCATTAGTCCATTTTGCAGGTTAAGGAAGTACAAGGATGACTTTTCAGCTCACCCTCTCCAAACCTGCGTGGTGATTAGATGGGACAAAATGGACCTTCCTGGGTGGATGGACTGGCAAGGTGGAAACAGCATTGCAGTACACTTAAAACACAGCACACTCTGTGCATGGTAGTATTGTGAGGCAGGGCAAACAGCTGAGGTAGCTACAACTTCACCTAGGTGCTGTTAATGAGGAATGGTGTGCCTGAAAATCTTTGTCTTGAAGAAGCTCTAGGATCAGTCTTCACTTAGTCATATCCCCTTTTGGGAAACCGTGTCTCAAAAACGCTGAGATTTCTCAAGTTTCCACCTTCTGCTTTGGAGCAGAAGTGAAATCAAATGGAAAAGTTACCAAAATACACTCCCACCCGCCCCCACGTAGGCACTGAGCCAAGATACTAACAGAACAACTCTGCAGTTATGCAATTAATTTATCAAAGCAGCTTGGTTTGACTATTTGTTACAAGATCTTACATTTCCATTACAGTGACTTGTGACCAAACTCCTTGCCAGAGCTGGGGAGGTGCGACAGCCCTGCTGCCTGTCCAGGGGTGCAAACCGCACCCGTTTACCGCCCCCTCCTAACACCGACAGGCAAACGCCAGAAACGGGGAGTCAGCCAGACGCTGCCCTGAGGCCGGGCCTTCCTCTGCTCTTGCTTCGCTCGGCGGGCTCGCCCCTGGAAGGCCGGCAGCACCCGGGCTGCCACCGCCGCCGTTTCCAGCCAGTGCCCCAGCTGGCTCTCCCCTCCAGCCCATGCAGCGGGGGAGAGCATGAGGCCTTCTCAGGGCGCCTGCCCCAGGCACACTACCGGCAGCAGGACTTTGAGGTATTTCCAGGGCTCTCACACGGCCTGGGGGTCTGAGCCGAGCCTGGGCCCTGGTGGGTGGAAGCTGTGGGGATAAACTGGGCTGAGCCTGTGGTCCCTGGTGCGCTGAGGAAACGTGTCTATTTATATAAAAGCCTCCCGGTAGAGCCGTGGCCTGGAGATGCTAGAGTGAGTGGCAGGGTTATATCCAGCTTGGTGGTTCCTCGTTTGTGCGGAAAGCATGACTGGCCCACGGGCAGGGGTGGTGACCTGGTGAAGAGCAGTCCTGCTGGCTGAGCTGCTGCCAGGCCACGATGGGTAACTGTTCTGGCAGGCTCCCCCAGCCAGATGTCATCTTTCCAGGAGTCAGTGTGAAGTCAATGTGAACTGGCCAGAAATGTTGTTCTGCACCCAGAGCTGATCCAGATCAGGCTTGCCCACCTGAGCAGTTCAGTGGTGAGCAGAGCTGGTGTTTGTGGCCGTGAAAGTCATAGTCAGCCAGAGGTGTGTGTGTGGATTTCTCTGCTCCTGGGGATAATACCATGTCCCACAAAGGCTGTCTCATCTCTTGTCAACCACCTGGCTGCTGCTCACCTTTTTCAGAGCTCCCCCTGCTGCCAGGTGAAAGCTGACCTTGGTTGTCAGGCTCGTGACAGTTGTCTTATGAGCCGCCTCATGAATTGCCCCACCTCTCTGTTGCTCTCTCTCTCTGGATGGCTGGTTGTGCCTTTGGGGTGCATTTACGTTTCTGTTTCTGCTCCTGCCTGATGTAGTCCTAGATCCTGTCCTCACTGCCTACTTTCTGAGCCTCATTCCTGATCATCCATGCTCTCCTGCCTTTATAGTCGTAGTTGCAGGATCCAGTCTTTTGTTACCTTGTTCCTGGTTGAAACCAGCCACTTCCGCCCTTGTTTCAGCTGTAATAGCTTCTTGTTCCAGGCTATATGGTTTGCATTACAGGCTCCCTGATTTCAAAGCCCTCAGGCCAGCTTCTAACTCCACTCCTTCTGCCTTGCCCACTGGATTTGTG
This sequence comes from Athene noctua, assembly GCF_965140245.1. NCBI lineage: Eukaryota > Metazoa > Chordata > Aves > Strigiformes > Strigidae > Athene > Athene noctua. Next base: position 609,032 of record NW_027437556.1, on the reverse strand, counting down.
GACCTTTTTGTATATCTCAGCTGGCACTGACTTCTGCTTTTTAATGTTATTCCAGTGCTACTGCTGCCTTGTCTATACACAACAGATGCTTGCCAGTCTCAGCTGAGACACCCTGAATGGATTCATAAAAGTGTGCTGAGAAGAAAGATGCCTCAGACGGAGGTCAGACATGGCTGCTGACCCTCAGGAAGAGCAGATTGCTTCTTGCTGTGTGCTGTGGTGCCCTCTCAGTGTAGAATGACACCCCTTCAGATCTCCTAGTGGAACAGACCATTGGTCCCTAACCCATTTCTGTCATGATGATCCATGTTAAAAATGTCTAGTCTTCAGTCCTATTGCTTAGCCTGGATCACTGTGACAGGACCAGAACCAGACTGCACATAAAATTACAGATTTGAGAGCACTGACCCTAGAAAGGGGGCTGGAAATGAATACATGGGGGTAGTAATCTCTTTGTTTGTTGTGAATACACTTTTATGTCAGCCTAGGCCACGTGATAAGAAATGCCAGGGACAGCAGTGATCTAAGCTGTGCCCATTTTTAAGATACAGGTGACTGTAGAATCTACTTGGAATTCGTAATGCCTGATTCTTGCCAGGTTATATCACTTTGTCCCGTAACAAGGCAAACAGGGGTGTCTTGCATTCCTTCTGTGATCCGTTTTGACCAGTGGCTGCTGCATTCTCTGGACAGAAGGGAGATGTCTCTTTTGGTCGAGAAGGAATGCAAGCTTAACACCAAGGAAGAAAAATATTTCAGCCATTTTGCTAGGAAGTATTTAGGGTATGTTGCCTGGAAGCTCTTTGTGTTAGAACCATTCAATTTTGCAAGGAATAATTAAATATTCATTGTGAGAGATTGGAGAATAAGCACTGCTCTTTAGTCTTCTGGTCTGAGCACTCACATGGAGGGGGAGGAACCAAGATCCCAGCCTTAGCTTCACTGAATACGTAATTTAATGTATTTAAATGTTAATTGGAGCCCCGTTGAATGCCCTGAGCATTAAGCTACAGAAGTATTGCTCATTCTTGTCTTTTTCCTTAACCCAATTAATATATAATTATTTTGTGCAAATTAGAACCACCCTACAGGAATGATAAAGATTCACCTTCCTTGCTGTATTCTCCGACTTGCTGATTATTCATGTGAGGTGAGGTACCTGCAGGTTCAAACCTTCCTGTGGACAATGATATGAATTTGAAACAAGGTCTTCCAAATTTAGGTTAAGTGCTCTGATCATTGAGTTGGTGGCTGGGGGAGGTACATCTTGCGTTGCAGATGATCCCTTCTGGATCAGTCCTGGTGAGGGAGAGGTGGACTGATGTGTAGTAAATCCTGCCAGGGCTTAAGCACGAGTTAGGATTGAGGTTGCTCATCACTGTCTAGATTTGACTGTGTAGTACCAGGGCCCTCGTCTGTTGCTGGCATAGGTGATAGCTGAGTCTGGAGAAATGAGAATGTGGACTTCAGCTCCTGAATTCCCTTTGTGACTGTAGTCATAACCAAAGCGTACTGTCAGGCTTGCCTTTAAATGAAAATCTCTTACTGTTTCGTTTGGCTTTTCTTTTTGTCGACACTACTAGAAAGCCCTGTGTGAATATTCAAACTGCTTACTACTCTTACCTCCCAGTAACATTGCAATGAGACAAGATGTCCAAGAGGGCCAGGCTCGGTGTTTATGTCGCTTAGGAAGGCATAAGGAGGCTCTGGATATTGCAGAAAAAATGGTAAATAATGCAATCGTTCTTTTAGATTTTGAATATTAAAATATTGCCAGTAGTTCCTTTATATGGACTATTTTCTGGAAAAATAATCTTCATGTGTACAATCCTTCAGGATGTTCAGTGCTCAGAGTATTTGGTAAACAGAGGGTAACTGTCACTGCAGATATAATCACTCTTTATAAATCAGAACACCCTGTACCACAATGAGCTCCCTGTGCAGGGAGGCTGCTAGTCCTGGAAGGGACTAAATATCATGCCCTGCCAGGCAGAATTAATGTAATGTAATAGGAAGTATAAGAAAGGGGATAAATGAATGCTTAAATCTTTGCACTATAAAAGGACGGCTCAAAACTCCCTTTTATTTCCATATACTCGCTGCCAAGCTGCCACCAAGAAGAGTATCTCACCACAAATTGAGTTTTTCCCATAAAGGAAAAAGTCCAGAGGCTCTAGAGTCTGCTAGAGTTTTACTGCTGCTGTTTATTTTACATAAAAGGTGTTTACGCTACAAAGAAGGGCAGCTGTATAAAACTCTGAAAGCATATAAACAAATGACAGCATTTGAGCCTCCTTGCCTTTCAGACTGGGACAGGGCAGCTGAAGGGAATGCTGTCAGCTTCATCGTGCATGATCTCTATCATGTATCGTTTAAAATTAAGAGCGCAGTTTTGTACAATTGAAAAATTACCTCTAGTGATATATGTGTGTCATTATTAAGGGAGACATTTTCTTAGGCTCTGAATGATGATTCTGTTCCACTCCTGGTTTTAATCTATTATCTTTTGTTTCTGGAGAAGCAGTGCTACTAACACAGATCACTTAACAATGGTTCTCAACCTGCAGTTTTCCATTTACCAGGGTCTGGAAAATGTAGAAAAAAAGATCACATGCCTGCAGCAACTGATCTGCTTACATCCTTTCAACCCTTGGTACTGGAAGTTACTTGCTGAAGTTTATATGAGCCTTTTACAGAGCTTGTCTTCATCAGTCATTCCAGAAACAAATATAAATCAGTCTGAAGAGGTTATTGTAAGGGGTGGTAGTTTCAAAACATCGACTGGAAGAGAGATTAATTTGCAGCCTCACAGATCAGACAGCCAGAAAGAAGATGCTTGGTCCGGCCTTGCTACAGAAACCAAGAGTGAGAATGCAGTGACTTGTAGCAGCAGCCAGGCTGTAAAAGAATTCCTCTGCGCTTCAGAAGAACTGGAAAGGATGGACGAAGGGGAACACACAGCCTCTGAGTCCTGGGAGCAGAACATGTCGAAGAAAGTTGGGATAAAGGCATGTGCCTCATTTATTAGAGCAAGGTAACTAAATGTATTCTTAGAATAATGTTAACTTTGCCCAATCGAGAACAATTTAAAGCATATTTTTCCCAGCCTTAATATAATATAATAAATAAAAATATTTATTTTCAGTTTACATTTTCAATTAAATGTTTGTTTTGGCATTGGCAATGCTAACTTAGAAGCACTCTGCTCTTGCTTCAGATCTTAAAAAACCAAATCCACAGCATGGTAGCTCCTGAGTGAAAAGAGTAAACCAGCGTCATACACTGTTGAGAAGTAAAGCGTTTTTTAATGGCCTTATTATATTAATCTTTTCAAGTAATTATATACAAAAGGGCTTGTTCTTCAACAAATGCTTCTGTTAGAGCATGGCTGTTTCCTGGTTTGGTATTAAAGATGCAGCAGCAGAAGTGCCCCAAAGGGAAGGCTAGCCAGTCTTCCTTCTGCGAGTGCCACCTGTCTTATTTGCTTGAAGCCTCATGCTTGAGCAAAAATATATTTTGTAATAATACCCCAATCTGCATAATGGATGAGGTTGAAAAATGAACTCTGTGACAGCTGATTGACAGGCCTGCATTAAAATGCTCTTTCCTTTTCTTCCCTCTGTTGCTAAAACTCTTGCACACAACAAAAATCCCCAAAGCGTAATCTGTCAAAGAGATAATTAGGAACTGGTTTTGTTAAAATAGTCTTGGATTTTTTCCCCCCCTCTTGCCTCTCAGTAATGTATGAGTCACTGAGAGTATTTAAAGCCATTTTATGAACTTCCACAAATGTTGACAGCGAACACCTGTTAGGGCAAGATTTAAGAAATGTAAAAAAAGATATAGTAGCTTCTAATTGTACTCAGGCTAAGAGATGGTGACTGTAATTGCTACTTGGGAGAAGTTAATAAATGTAGTACTGATATTTAATATTAAAGCTACATTCATATTAAAATAATCTGTGTTGCTTGTTTTGGTGTGTATAGTTCAGCATTGAGACAATTAAAAATTGTGGTATTTGCTTGCTTGGCTGCACAGTTTCACAAAATGTTATTGTGGTTTATATTTGCAGATACACTTGTCCAGGGTAAACTTGTCCCCTGCTCAGGGCTTATGCATTAAATAGGTTGTCTAATATTTTCAGGTCTGTTGGATTTTAAGTGCATGTTGCATAAACAGGTACAAGGTAAATTGCACCTGGAAAGGGGATGTTGGTATTGCTTTTTGTAGGAAATAAGGTTCTGTGTTAAAACATCATGAGCTCTTCTAGTTTTGTCAACCAAAAAAAAAAAAAAAAAAAAAAAAAAATTGGATAAATTGTTTTGTTTAATTTTTATTCTTTTTTTTACATTATGTTGATGCAAATTTTGAAACAAAAATGCTTTACAAATTAAAAATACTTTCTGTTTTTACTTTGAATTTCCCAGTCAAAACTTTATTGAAATTACAAATGGTTTACTGGCTCAGACTTATAAATTTTGATGTTTATAATGCTCAACTTTAATCTAAGATTTTCTCTTCATAAAAATACACTCCGTTATTGTAACACCTGCTTTGTTTAACCTTGGTAAATGTGATACAATTTGTTGTCCTATATGCATAAAGCTTGAGTTAAACATAGTTTCAGTCATGATACTGCTAAGTTCTAGTAGTCTCTTGGTTGAATATAGTTAGATATTTCCTCTGCTGACGTGTTTTACAGTCCTTGTGTGAGGATGACTCTGGAAACTGCCACTGCGCTCTCTGGTCGAGCAGTTGGTGATGGGGTCCCTCAGTGACACAAACCCACATTGTGAGCACAATGTCTAACCTTCACCAAATCATGGTGGTGACTTCTGGGGCACTGCCTTGAATATAAAACGGTGGTGAAAGCTGTTAGAAAATATTCCAGGGTTGGCCTATGTGGGGAGAATGAGATTTGTCTAAACCCCCAAAATTTCTAGCTTTTCAGGTTACAAAGTCAATCACTGCCATAGGCAAAAATGCACTGCTGTCTTGTTAGGCCTTAATAAGGATGTGGGACTCCTGATGTACTACAGTTAATGCTAGCAGATCCAAGCTTCACTTTGAAATTGTGTGATGGATGCATGGAGAGAAAAATGTTTGCACTTCTCAGTACTTCTGTGGTAGCAGGGGTATACCATACCCATAGTAGATTGATATGGATGTATTCACTTCTTTGCAGGTTTTGCAGTTAGCAAAAGTCAGGAAGAAGAGCCGTTCTTAAGTATTGTATTTTGGTTGGTTTTAGGTTTGCTGACTTGCTCTTTTGCCAGCTGTGCCTTTTTTGAACTGCCTTTTTTGTTTCAGGCTTTTACTTCAGCTTACTCGGTTACAGCAGTCATCCTTTGCGTTAGAAAATAACATAGAAGGTCAAAAAGAAATTGATGACAAAGTGGCACGACTTGGTTTCGGTGAAAACTCCTTGCTGTTGATGATCAAGGTAAGGGGATGTTTCACAGTGTGCAAGTTCTCAGCTACACGTAGGCTGGTTGAGGTACCTGAGCCAGTTCAGGCACAAAGTGTCTGTAAGCATGACACTCCCCTCAGGTAATTAACTGTGCCAGGAAACATGGTAAATTAGCTGGGACCAGTTGTCCTGGTAGTGCATTATCTGGAACTGACAGTGATAGCTATATAGCTTTTGGGAATGTTCAGGGTTGTTAAGTTTCTCACTGGATGTGTACTTGCAGATGCATCATCACTGTGAGTTTCTTGGGATGCAGATTTTATCTCAGGAATTTTAGATACCACAGAGTGAATCACAAGTATGAAATGGAAGTGGAGATTACTTTGATGACCACAGCAGTATTAAACACTTCCAGAAAAAGTATTAAACATTTTCAGAAGATGACAGAGACATCCTTTTACATTATTTCTTTGTCCTGTTTGATGTACTGGATTCTATTTTTAAAGAAATACAAAGGGGGAGAGTAACATTGCATGACTTTATTCATAGAGATTAAACATTTTTAGTGCCATTTATAGAATTTCTGACTTTTATTTTAAGGAATAAAAGGAAGCTAGTGAGATTCTAACTTCGCTGTCAGTCTTACAGCTTTAAGTTAGTGAGCACCAAGCCGTTGCCAGGGTGGCGGTAAGTCCTGTGGGATTTCACCGTAAGAGGGCAGCAGCATGTAGACTATCTCAGGTTTTGGGAAGCTTGGAAAAGAAACTTGTTTCCTTGCTTCCCTTGACACCTCCAGGAGGAGATGAGTGTTGGTGCCTTTGCAAGGTGAGCACTGAATGCAGAGCATTGGTGTTGAGAGATCCGCTGGCGCTCAGAGAGTAAAAGTCTCCCTGCACAAGCGTAGCCAGAAGCTGGGCGGGGTTGTGCAGCTCTGTAGCTTGGGCACTCAGTTCTCGGTGGTTACAGCAGAGTGCAACAGGCAGACAACTTGATCGTGACTTGGAAACTTCTGCATGGCATGTGGTTCATGTGTCAAGGGCTTTTCTTGTAAAAATCTGTTATCAATGTCATATTTGTTGTTTTCTCTGCAAGTTATTTTCTTGTTTCTCATCTTTCTGACTGAACAAGATCAGCAGGCATAAAAAAAAAGTGTATCTTCAGTTGCTTTGGTTTCCTGTGGATAAATGCTGTCCTCTCGAAGGAAATCTTTTATTGTTCCTCTGAAGGCAGTTATAAATGGAACAGAAATAGGAGAAAAACTCTACTAACTAGTTTTTAATCCCAGGACATGCATGTTCAAACTTGATTGCTCCTCAGAACCAATTTTGAAATAACAGGCTTTGGTTTTTTTCATTAAAAGACAAGTTTATATGAAAGACTTTGCTGCAATAATTTTTTAAAAGGATATCAAGTTATCCACAAGAAAAGCATGGCAGAGAGGAGCTTTAGCTTTGGAAGCTGATTTTCCACCCCCCCCGCCAAGAACTACTTCTTGGTGTAGAAGCAGTCCGAGGCTCGCCTGCCATTAGTTGTAACACTATCAAGACAGGAGAATTGAAAGAACAAACTTGCCTAAATGAGGCAGAATTTCCTTCTCAGCTCAACAGATGTGTTTCAGATAAAAGTGTTCTTATTTCCTTCTTTTCCTAGGAATTTTCCTCTGGCAAAATTGTATGATTCAAGGGACACTGTTTAAGATCAATGCGAAAAAAACATGTTGCCCTGTTCAGACTCTAGCTTTGATGAAAGCATGGAAATATTAAGTGAAAATGTCAGTCGAAGACACTTGATGAGGTATTGTATTTTGAGATGTCCAATCTCTGTTCATTTTATAGAATGAAGAGGAAAAGTGAAAGCATGCACAATGAGTCACATCATGATAAATCTACAGCTAAAAATCTGTGGGTGTATATGATTATGTTAATGTCAGTGCCAGTATCTTAGAACTAGAATCACTCTTCTTAGGAAATGTCTTTTGCTTGTATAAAAACCATGCCTCTTTCCCCAAATCCCTTGAGACTTCTCGTCCACTTTGGTTTGGTTTTGGAGATTATTTGCCCGACCCTGAGACTTAAAGATTTGCAGGTTTAGGGAACGTCCATCCCTATAAAACTCTTTGCACATGATAGACAGCAGACTTGGGGTCTGAATCCGTATGGTCCACAGGCTTTTATTTGCATGATGTGGAGCACTGGATTATAAACCTGAAGTTCCCTAGTCTTGAGGGGGGAACCATACAATGCGGTACGATACGATACAATACTTCTATACAATAATTCTAATCCAGTAATTCTTCTCTCCTCTGCCCTCTTTATTAATGTAGAGAGTTGGCAAAGCCGAACTCAGACCAAAAAAATGAAGACTATAAAGAAGGTAAGTAGTTGTAATTCCTTAGGATTCCTTTTTAGTCTGGTTTCTGAGAAGCATTGCATTTGGTCACTCTATTTAACTTGCCCCCAAAATCTTCTGAACACATCAGCCAGAATCGGCTGAAGTTGTGAGTATTGATATCTCCAAGATAGTGAATTTCCTATGAGTTTTGTGAAGAGAGGTAAGTGCAAATAGGAGGATGTGCTGTTAATTCCTTTCAGGCTGTGGGAGAGCACAGTGTGAATTCCAGCCTGTTCTTAGGCACTGGAGAATCTGTTCCTTAGCCTGGGTTTCTTGGTGACATAGATTTTTCTGGAGTTTGCAGGACACCAAGTAATGGAAAATCTGTCTTGCAGCTAGGAGGGAATGTTGCAGTATTGTCGTGGTTCAGCTAGGATAGGGTTAAGTTTTCTCCCAAGCAGGGGGAAGGGATCTCTAGCCGGGTTATTCACACCATGCTGATGTCAGGTCCGTCATGGCAGTGCGGGAAGCTTTCCTTTGTGGCTTTGGTGGCAGAAAGCACGCATGGCGGGCTGGCTGTATCCTTGCGGTATTTCTCTGTATATCTTTTGTCTCGTTTACTGTCATTACTGTTTGTTGTTGTTACTATCGCTACTGTTGTTGTTCAGATTGTTTTATTACACTGTTGTATTAAACTTCTTATTTTAACCCGGGGTTTGTGCCCTACTTGTGTCTGGGGGTGGGGGAGGGACAACGGCAACGTGGTCTCCGGTCCCAGCAGGGCCTAAACCAACACAAGTATTATCATAGAACAGTTTGGTTGGAAGGGACCTTAAAGATAGATCATCTAGTTCCAACCCCTTGCCATGGGCAGGGACACCTTCCACTAGACCAGGTTGCCCAAAGCCCCATCCAACCTTCCAGGGAGGGGACAGCCACAGCTTCTCTGGGCAACCTGTGCCAGTGCCTCACCACCCTCACAGGAAAGAACTTCTTCCTTATCTCTAATCTGAATCTACCCTCTTTTTTGAAGAGTTTAAAACCGTCACCCCTCGTCCTGTCCCTACACTCCCTGATATCGAGTCCCTCCCCAGCTTTCCTTTAAGTACTGGAAGGCTGCTATAAGGTCTCCCCAGAGCCTTCTCTTCTCCAGGCTGAACACCCCCAACTCTCTCATCCTGTCCTTGTAAGGGAGGTGCTCCAGCCCCCCGGTCATCTTCTGGGCCCTCCTCTGGACCCACTCAAGCATGTCCTTCTTATGCTGCCAGAGCTGGACACAGCACTGCAGGTG